>NC_061813.1:41507441-41624941 GCF_021462225.1 Girardinichthys multiradiatus
TCCTGTTGACAATTTTGACTCTGACCCGAAGATGTTCGACCCGTGGCACGTCCACCTGGACCTCCACCGGCGCTGTCGTCCTGCAGTCAACATACAGATGGAGCTGAGGAGATGCAGGTCAGCAGCTTTAGTTTAATGTTGGTGTGTTTACCTGAGCTTCACAGGTGGACCTAAGGTTCCCAATGATCCAGAACCATCTTCAGACGGGTTTTGGTTCCAACAGTAGGGGGAGATTTGTCTTCCCTTGTAGGTCTCTGTTTTTTTCTGTGGACTGAAATCAGGCTTGATATTCCTCCGCAGCTTCTGTAACTCCAGATCTTTGGTCTTCTCTGCAGATGTTCCTGTTCTTCACCCTCAGGGGTCAGCGCAACAAACCTCTCCCTCTCAGATTGTTTCTGCAGCTCCACAGACACATGCTCCTTCACTGAGGAACACCTAGTCGGTTCCAATCCTGGTTCTGGTTCTCCTGATGGATGCAGTGAAGGCTTCTCTAGAAGTTGCCTGATGGGTCAGGCTCCTGGCTCTAAGAATCCTACCCACAGCTCTTCTAGCAGAACCACAGAGAGGGTTTATCAGCAGTCTAAAGTCCAGGGCTCAGGGGCCAGTACCACCAACCTTGACCAGAACCAGGAGAAGAACCAGTCTGCAAGGAGCAGTGGTTTCAGTTCAAGCAGGAATTCCCAGCACCTCCAAAGTCCAACCTCCAGGTTCTCCCAGCAGCTGATTTCAGGAGGGGGGTCCAGATTATCTCGGAATCACTACCCGTTCCCCAGCAGGAAAACCCCGAAGATCTCTGAGGCTGTCAGGAGACTTGGCCTGTACTCATCCTTCTGAGGTTCTGCAGAGTCCAAAGTTATACTGGAATCCACCAGAACCAACAGAACACTTCATGTTCAGTCCCTGAATGAAGCTCCTGGTTCAGTTATTAATCATCTATTTTCTTCTGTTCACTCTGGATCATAGGTTCTCCTGGTGATTAGTTCTGTACCATAAACCATATATAAGAACTGGATCCTGACTGATTCTGATACTTTCAGGAGGATCAGTGAACCTTCACCAGAATCATCTGTGTTGGTTCTCAGACCTCTAAATGTGTTCAGATCTTAATAAAGACAACAGTCACATTAAAACAAACATGTGGAGAATAAATGAAATGGAAAAAAAGGAAAAGCTAAAGCAAAAGGTTGATTTCTGTGATGGACTCTGGTCGTGGAGGACAATCCTGATTTATTCCTCCAGACATCATGCATCTGTGGTCTACAACACATGGTGGTCTTACTCCTCCTGAGCTGTCAGCTGGAACCTTCTGGACGGGCCTCATGTCCTTCAATCAAGACTTTTCTGATTAATTCAATAAAATTTTTGTCTTATTATCTGCAGACATTTGCTTTTATTATTTCCTCGTGGTGTTTAGTGTTGCTGAACCTTCCTGTTGATTTTTAAAACAAATTCTCCCATTTCAATGTTTTTCGTCTGTTTTTTTCCTCATATTCAAATTTTTTTTTTCTCATTCTTCTGAGGTTTATTTTACCACCTACTACGTTTTACTCAAAAATAATATTTCAGTATTTTATTTTATTCAGTTTGCGTCTATTTCTATTCCTATTTTATTTTGTAAATCCCATTTTGCGTCTTTCTTCCAATTAATTTAGTTTGCTTTCATAATTATGTAGAAATTGTATTTTTGTTTTTTAAATCATTGCGTTATTTGACCCTCGTAGGGCACTGTCAGCCTTACAAAGATCGTGTGTGCTTGTTGAGATGCCTCGGCCTTGCTGTGCGGCAGAGTTCCCGCCGCGCGCTATACAGCTGGTTTCTTAAACCCGCTCAGAGTGAGACCTCTCGTAGTGAGTTTCTCTCTGCAGGAGGTTCTTCATGAAAACATCAGAGTCTCGGAGCTTCAGACTTGGAGATATTTCAACTATTTTTGCTCCTCTGCTCTCTGTCAGTGGCTCCTCTTTAACACCAAGGTAACCCGGGGTCAGGTTTAGCTTCCTGACACTAAAATGTTTTACTGACTGCTAACTGGTAACATCGGAGCGTCTCTGAAGAGAAATAATCAGCGGTTTAGGCAGATTTCTAATGACATTTTTTCAATTTAAAGTTTAAATCGGTTCCGTCAATGAAACAACACACGCACTTTGTCCTGATTTTAATAAAAACCCAAAGTTTAAACTAATTAGCCAGCTAGCTCTCAGCTAGCTCACAGAGCTAAGTGTATGTGTTCGAATAATGGAAATGACGTCATTTCCCGTTTATATTACGCTTTTATCAAAGTTGAGCTCAAAATTCAGACCCAGTTAACCTAATTAACATGTGTAAATTGTAATGGGCATATTTCTGTTCCGAGTTTGGCGATCCTGAACACGAGAGGACTACGTTTCCCATAATGCAAACGGACATGGTCAATTCTAGCCGTAGCCTTCAAAATAAAAGTCTAATTTTTCTTTTTTGTTTTGGAAGAAAACTTTCAGATAGCCGTCAGATAGTTTTAGATTGATTCAGATATGATCATCAGGTAATAATGACCTCAGCTGTATTACGTCTTAGTAGTAAAAATAAGCTTTTTAAAATCACTTCCAACCGTTAAAATTAAGGAGAATATATTTTCCAGTTTCTCTGAATGTTTTCTGTTGCTTCTCCAGAGAGTGTTGGGACTTTCAGGATGAGCTCCTACAGATCTGTTTCACCCAGTCCGAGCTGTTAAAGTTCTCCTCCTTCCTCTGGTTGACTTTCTGTTCTGTTTACAGACACCATGACGGAGCAGAACACACAGGCGAAGCTGAAGAACCTGCTGAAGCAGGAGAAGATCCAGCTCTGGAACCCTCCGTATACCCAGGAGGACAACCAGCCAGGAGACCAACACATCCAGGTGGGCCAAAGCTGCAGAGCTATGCAGAAGGATTCTGATTGGAGGAAGGAGGTAGAGCTACAGGTTTAGAACCGGCAACCCACCGGTTACAAGAAGAACCGCTACCACCTAGGGGGCGCTCTACATTATCACACAGCTTTAATTCAGTTCAAACTGAATTAAAGCTAAAATGTCTAATCAAATGTAGGAGAACATAAAAGGACAGAGGATGAAAATGATTTTATGAACCTGCTGATTATAGATGAAACATTAATTGTTCAGATTATTAATTTGAACTGTTGGACATGGAGATAAAACAGGTGGAATAATTCAGCAGGTTTTAACCTCTTTCCTGTTTTCCTGCTTCAGGAGCTGGCGCAGCGTTACGCCCCGTTCCTTAATCTGTCTGTGGCAGAGGTAGGGGGCGCTCTGGAGTCAATCCGGGCTCAGGCGGTGAAGAGGGGAAAAGGAAACAGGACCTTCAGAGAGACGAGCGTGGCAACGCTGGAGCTGCTGCTGCCCAGAGATGCCAAGAAGGTGGAGCTATTAGAACCTGACCTGTGTCAGGAGGGCGGGGTCAGAGTGACATCATCGCAGGTTCTTTAGTTTAACGTTAGAAACCAGGAGACGGCTGGAGAACTACAGCTGGTTGATAGAACCATCAGCTCCCTCCAGAATCTGGAGAGTCTTTTATCCAGTTTTCAGGTTCTAGTTTATTGAATTGTTGTTGGTAGGTTCTGTCATTAGAACCAAGGTTCTGAACGTTATGGTTTCAAAAATGTTCTTTTAGAGCCTTGCAGAGCCACCTGAAGATCCAAACTAATCTCAGCTGATGGTGGAACTGATGTTCACCTTTTGTTTCCAGGATTCAAAGAGGAAGAACTACATGGAGACGCGGCTGGACATGCCGGTGCAGCAGCTGGTGGACAGGTAACGCCGCCACACCTGGAGGTGATGTCACAGCTCCACCCCTTCAGGCTGAGTGTGTGTTTGTGTGTTTCTGCAGGATCACTGAGGAGTTCAGCCTGAAACACGTCAAACTGATCCTGAACGGGAGAACTCTGAGCGTGGGTCAGTACGGATCTCTGCGGAGATGTTTAGAACCACAGCTGGTTCTCTGATACACGCTGTGTCTTTTCATGTTCTAGACAAGCATCTGGATGAGCAGGGAGTGAAGAACCACAGTAAGGTGATGGTCTTGAAGGTCAGCGACGCCGAGCAGATCAACAAGGAGGAAGAGGAGAAGAAGAACCAGAATGAGAGCATCCAGAGGACCCAGAAAGGTTTCCAGATCCTGTCTGAGAGAGGTGGGTCCAGATGAACGTCATACAGGAAGCAAAGGATGGATCTATCTTTATATCCGATGTGCTTCATCACCTCCACTGAGCTCTTCACAGTTAAAGTTCTTGCATCTCCTGGTCTTGATGTCTTTAAGATGTAGTTGATCAGAGCTGATGAACACATTAATGATCTGTTTGTCAGACGGCAGCGAGGATCCAGACACCACGCCGTTCCTGGAGATCGCAGACCAGAAAGGAAACCCTCTGAAGATCCCTCACAAGGAGAAGAAGGTGGAGTGATGATGTTTGTCCTGCAGATGTTTCCTGTTCAGTGTTTGGTGGCAAATCCAAAAGTTTCTTACATTCTTCCTTTAATGACCTCGGTTTGTTTGGGCTCTTTATCCTGGCGAGGTTCTGTCACTCCTCCCTACGTCCTGCTGGGAGATGTTTCAATCCCAGCACCTCAGCAGGATAAACATCTGAGTCCTTACTGGTTTCACTGGGAGTCTTCTGGGTGGCCTCATGATCCGTGGTCTGGTTCAGGAGTGGTCCAGATCCAGTGGATAAGGGCTTGTGATGTAATGGCTGAATTACCTCCTCTGCACCACATCAGGTTCTGCAGCGGCCCGTTAATGACCCAGTCATTAGACCCAGGTGTGCTGGACATCTAAAACATGCAGGACACCGGTTCTGGAGGACAGGGATTGGACACTCTTGTTTGGTCCTGCTGCAGTAACTCCAGACCTAACCATGATGGTTACTCCTCTGTGCTTCACTGTAGGTGTTCAAAGTGTGGCCCAGGGGCCGTTTGTGGCCCCCAGACGGGTTTTTAGTGGCCCCTGACTGCAGTTCAAGGCCCACCCACCAGCACTAGTGGTCGATGTGTTTAATTAGGGCGAAACTATTAATAACTAATTAAAATCCTCTTACAGTTGAGGATGTTGGGTAGAAGAAAAGTTTTCATCTTTAAATAAAAGCACTTTTCTCTGATGTTCTAGTAGGACAGACGACCACCTCCATCGTGTGACTTTTGGTCTAAAGCAGACTTTGGTGCTAAAATCAAACATTTTAAAGACGCAGTGACCCAAACCCTGACCTTATTGCAGAGAACAGACTTAATAAAACATCCATTTGATCTGTTTTTTAATAGAATAAGCCTTTCTGTTAATGAGGCAAATCTGCTGGGATTTAAGCATCCCTTTGCTGCAGAAAATCTTTTTTCATTTAATGGAATCATGAATCTGCTTTAGCCGGTATAAAATTCCCACTCTTGTTTTTTGTGACTTTAGTTTTTTAATAATAATATTTTATTTGCCTGTGTGACAGAACGTTTGGACATGGCTGCTGTAGAAGGTTCTTTACCTCCAGACTGCTCAGATTCATGTAGATATCCACCCAGCAGGGGGCGCTGCAGCCTCTTTAACCCACATGTCTGGTGTGTGTTCAGGCTCTGATCCTGGCCATGGGTTTCCATGAGAAAGGCCGCTCGCTGATGAAGAGGAAGCAGTACGATAACGCCCTGTGCCACCTGCTGCAGGCCGACCAGCAGTTCAGGTAGAAACGTGCGTTCAGCTGATGACCTTTCAGAATAAAAGCTCCAGGGAGGCTGTGACCGACTGGTTTTCTTTCAGCGAGTGTGGCTCGGCTCTGCTCAGCTCCGTGGATAACTACGCCGTCCTGCAGCTGGACATCGTGTGGTGCTACTGGGCCCAGGAGGCCCTATCCTGTCTGGAAGACGGCCGCAGCCGCCTGCAGAGAGCCGAGGAGTGCTTCCTGAAGTGTTATGGAGAACAGCAGCAGAGGCTGCTCATGATCAAGGTCCGGTAAACTTTCTGTAGGAACATACCAGCTGTGGTTCCTGTTTCTGCCTCCAGGTGGAGCCTCAGAAAGAGGCTCCTCATGTATGTAACCTTAAACATGTATGTTTGTTGCCAGGGTAACACGGGCAGAGAGGAGGTTCTGTTCCTGCGTCTGTACCTCCTGCAGAGCCTCCTCTCCTACGTTGAAGGAAACGACTGCCAGGCCCGAGTTCTGCTTTCTAAAGTACGTCCTGATGGGTCCCCTGGTCCTGATATATCCTGAAGGTTTCTTTCAGCCTGCTCATGGTTCCCCTAATCCTTTAAATGTCCACAGCAGCTGTCAGTGTTCTGGTACCCATCCTCTTAATGTTTCTGACCCAGACGGAACATCTCGTCTCACCTGTGTTGTCTCTCAGGTGGAGAATCTCTACGGACGTCTATGTCCGGACTCGGAGAAGATGGCTCAGCTCATGGCTCTGGGATTCACTGAAAGAGAAGCCCGGCTGGGACTCCGGGCCTGTGGAGGAGACCTGCAGGAGGCCGCCATCCACATCAGCAACCGTCGTCAGGTAGACACACACCTGGGTTCTGATGCATGGCGTGGGGAACAGGTTGCTATTGTGCTCTTTTAAATCTGAGTGAAGCAAATGGATTGTTTCTGATCCAGAACAGAACCAAAACAGGAAAGATGAGGATGATGATGTGTTATTGTTGGTCCACAACGCTGTTGTTCTGAAGCTGGGTTATGAATGCTGACCGTCTGAGTGTCTGGAGGTTTGGTTTCTCTTCTTCACTCCACAACTTGCTGTCTTGACTTGTTGCCCTGCAGGTTTTATCTGTGTTGCTCCTGAAAAAGTTCACTTCACTCGGGTCATTTTCCACAGAACCCGAAAACTGCTGAGACCAAACCTTGTTTCAAGAAATCAAATCTGGATGGATCAGAGGGAAGTCATTACAGGCCCAGGTCCAATCTGACAGTTCTGGCACAGATCCATGAAAACAGTTCATGAACTAATGAATCCCAGTCAGGCTTTAGACCACAGCATTGAGGAACGTTTTTAGGCCTTAACAGGGACGGGTCCAGAACTTCTGTCTTAGTATTACACAGTTGAGCAGAATATCTGACTGAAAAATGGACTGTTGGGTTCTGTGCTAAACTGGTTCAGATCTTTTTCAGCAGACAGGGACTACTTTGTGTCAGTTGGTAATTTATAAATCTGGGAGAACAAAAATGAATTGTTGGAGGTCCTCAAGGGTCCATTCCTATGGAGAACCGCTTCATTCAAAATTTAATCAAATAATAAATACTACTATTGATCAATTATTAATAAATATCCCCATGAAATAAAACAAAATAATTAAGTTAAAAGAAATTAATTCATTTCAAGATTTATACAATTTTTTCATAATGGACTTTTATTTTGTAGAGCTACTTTATTTATTTCAATGACGTTTACTTTTTAACCCCGTTTTTCATTTTAAGCTCTTTTTATTTCATGTTCTTATATTTAAATGAGGGGGCGGAGTTTTATCTGCTGGGCGGCGCTGGGACAGCAGGACTGAGCTCAGTTCGTGGCTGTGGCCCAGAAGACAGCATGCCAGAGGAAGCCAGGGGGTTCCGGTGCCAGACCGCCCGTAAAAACCTGTCACAGCGGTTGCTGCTGTTTTTGTGGAAACAGTTTGTGAAATAAGTCTTCGTCTTCCTTTCAGCACGTCATGCACACACAAAGTGCTATTTATTTTCCATCCAAGTAAATACAGCCACTTTATGTTACCAGTGGCGCTGGAATACGGGGGGCCATTGTCCCCCCCCCCCCCCCATTTTACGGCCCTGGCCGGCCGTGATCTGGTCCCAACAAAAATTCACGTGGGCTTGACCCGATTGTGGTGAGAGGCTGTGACGGATCTCTTGCTGTCTAGAGACTTGAAACCTGACAGCGTCCGCTGAAACACACGCAGAGTGATATAAATTCATGCACAATGAAATGAGAAGCGCAGAAAACACCTGTCCAGTTGCCTCAATAAATGTGCAATACTGGATGTTTCAGCGCAAAGTTGTCAAATTCTGGGAAGAGTTGATGCCAATAAGTTTCTATAACACCTGTAATGTTATTAACTCACTAAAACTGCAAATAACTGCGTTCATTATCAGTTTCCATACATGATCCAAAGGCAGCTGAGATCTGCAGCAGCACCGCGATGACAGGTCGCTATGTGGAGATGAAAAGAACAGCAACGACCTTCTCTGTTCGTGTGAACATCTTTAAAATAATAGAATAAAAAATAATCAGGACCTCCTGCAGCCTGTCAGGGTCATTGTTTCGTTTTCTGAACGCAACGCCAGTCAGGAACATCATCTCTCCAAACACCATGAAACTGTTTTTAATGAATGAAGAACTTCTATTTGACTTTTTCTTTTATTAAAGACAATATTAGTTCTTATGAAAAACAGGAAAAAACGGTTGTTTTGTCAGCAGAAGTTCTGCAAAAACTGTTCAACAACATAACGACAAAACAAAAGACAATGTTTTATTTTATTTTTTTATTTTAATGAGAAAATATTAAATCTGATAAATCAGATTTACCTGTTTATCATTATTCTACCGGTTTGTGTATCAATGTAGGCCTAATGATTGTTCTTAATAAATAGTTGTTGGATTATTTGTGATATAATAATAGTCTATAACATGAACATATTTGGTATTTCACGGGATATATTAGATGAGGTGAGGTCCATGACTGGTGAAGCCCTTAGAGTCGAATCTGCAAATATATAAACCCAATATAGAAACTGATGTTTTTAAAAGCTTTAATTAAAAGCTTTTAATTATACTTTAATTCATTCTATACTGTTAAACAATACGACAGCAAGAAAAACTAAATATTTAAAATAAGGTCAAATTTGATTATGTAGAATTATTTTTAATTTTCTGCTGATCCTGCGGCTCATGGATGGGTTGCAGGAGGAACTGTGACCCGATCCAGAGGCTGCGGGTTCAGCAGAAAATCACAAAGGAGCGTCTTCGGCCGTGGACTGAGAGGGAAGTCGTCCACTCCTAACCTCGGATCTTCCTGTGGACTCAGTGAGAACCACAGCTGTTCTGGCGCTGCGTGTTTTCCCGTGGAGTGAACAGATACGCTCTGCTCTGCAGGAGGTTGTTGCGCTGCGTCATTATGATCCAGCTGCTGATGTTTTTCCTTCTGTCATGTTCTGCTCCTGCTTTTCTGGACGGTTACAGTTTGTTAAGCTGTGTCGTCACTGTTTACAGCAGCAGGTTTGTCATGTCAGCCTCCACCCTGATTTATCCTCTCTGTTCATTTGCGCAGGGCGCCTCTGACTGCATATTTACGCACTAGTAGCCTTTACGCTTCTCTCTTAAGAATCTGTGGATACATAACTCCATAACTATGAGAATAGCCACAGCCCTTTAAGGTCTGGGCTTCACTGGTTCCTAAAGGCTGAAGAAAAAACGTCTTCTTTGGGATCCGCTTGTCCGGTCTCATCATTTATACTGAGACCAGGTGAGTCCCACTCAGCAGGTAACTGCGGTCAGGTGAGCCGACAGTTAGAAATCCGCGGTCACGTCTTAAAGATTAGCGTCGTGCATACAAGGTGCATAACGGTAATGGAGGACCCGTCAGAAACTTGTGCCATCAGAAACTAAATTTGAATTTCTCAGACTGAATCTGTATTTGTGTAATTTGAAATTAAATGCATTGGTTTGAAAATGAATTTCACTAAACTGAAACTAAATTTAATGGTTTAAAACTGAATTTGTTTGCTTTGAAAATTGCTTTCTTTGTATTGAAAATTCAGTTTGATTGCTTTCACTTTCAGGTCTGATATTCAGTTTTTTGTGTCACACATCCGGGTCCTTGAAGCCAGAGATTAATCAAACACAGATTTACTGATTCACGGATGTCCTTCACTGTCTCTGCGTCCAGATTCAGGTCTGCATCCTTTGAAGGACACATTTGTAGGCCGATAACGTCCTGGATGAGGCGACGAATGCTGTCCAATCTCCAAGGTTCCAACAAATAGATCCTTCTTATCCCCAGATATGAAGGATGGGTCCGGTGTATCCTCCGTGGCCCACCCTATCCCATGATTCATTGCGATAGGGTGCATCCTCCGTGGCCCACCCTATCCCATGATTCATTGCGATAGGGTGTATCCTCCGTGGCCCACCCTATCCCATGATTCAATGCGATAGGGTGTATCCTCCGTGACCCACCCTATCCCATGATTCATTGCGATAGGGTGTATCCTCCGTGACCCACCCTATCCCATGATTCATTGCGATAGGGTGTATCCTCCGTGACCCACCCTATCCCATGATTCAATGCGATAGGGTGTATCCTCCGTGGCCCACCCTATCCCATGATTCATTGCGATAGGGTGTATCCTCCGTGACCCACCCTATCCCATGATTCATTGCGATAGGGTGTATCCTCCGTGACCCACCCTATACCATGATTCATTGCGATAGGGTGTATCCTCCGTGACCCACCCTATCCCATGATTCAATGCGATAGGGTGTATCCTCCGTGGCCCACCCTATCCCATGATTCAATGCGATAGGGTGTATCCTCCGTGACCCACCCTATCCCATGATTCATTGCGATAGGGTGTGTCCTCCGTGACCCACCCTATCCCATGATTCATTGCGATATGGTGCGTCCTCCGTGGCCCACCCTATCCCATGATTCATTGCGATATGGTGCGTCCTCCGTGGCCCACCCTATCCCATGATTCAATGCGATAGGGTGCATCCTCCGTGACCCACCCTATCCCATGATTCATTGCGATAGGGTGTATCCTCCGTGGCCCACCCTATCCCATGATTCATTGCGATAGGGTGTATCCTCCGTGACCCACCCTATCCCATGATTCATTGCGATAGGGTGTGTCCTCCGTGACCCACCCTATCCCATGATTCATTGCGATAAGGTGTATCCTCCGTGGCCCACCCTATCCCATGATTCATTGCGATAGGGTGTGTCCTCCGTGACCCACCCTATCCCATGATTCATTGCGATAGGGTGTATCCTCCGTGACCCACCCTATCCCATGATTCATTGCGATAAGGTGTATCCTCCGTGGCCCACCCTATCCCATGATTCATTGCGATAGGGTGTGTCCTCCGTGACCCACCCTATCCCATGATTCATTGCGATAGGGTGTATCCTCCGTGGCCCACCCTATCCCATGATTCATTGCGATAGGGTGTGTCCTCCGTGGCCCACCCTATCCCATGATTCATTGCGATAGGGTGTGTCCTCCGTGACCCACCCTATCCCATGATTCATTGCGATAGGGTGTATCCTCCGTGACCCACCCTATCCCATGATTTATTGCGATAGGGTGTATCCTCCGTGGCCCACCCTATCCCATGATTCATTGCGATAGGGTGTATCCTCCGTGGCCCACCCTATCCCATGATTCATTGCGATAGGGTGTATCCTCCGTGACCCACCCTATCCCATGATTCATTGCGATAGGGTGTATCCTCCGTGACCCACCCTATCCCATGATTCATTGCGATAGGGTGTATCCTCCGTGACCCACCCTATCCCATGATTCATTGCGATAGGGTGTATCCTCCGTGACCCACCCTATCCCATGATTCATTGCGATAGGGTGTATCCTCCGTGGCCCACCCTATCCCATGATTCATTGCGATAGGGTGTATCCTCCGTGACCCACCCTATCCCATGATTCATTGCGATAGGGTGTGTCCTCCGTGACCCACCGTATCCCATGATTCATTGCGATAGGGTGTGTCCTCCGTGACCCACCCTATCCCATGATTCATTGCGATAGGGTGTATCCTCCGTGGCCCACCCTATCCCATGATTCATTGCGATAGGGTGTGTCCTCCGTGGCCCACCCTATCCCATGATTCATTGCGGGTCAAACTAGATTGTTCAAACGGAAGTAGCAAAGAAAAGCTGTGAATAAAATTGGATATATTGGTCATTCTGTGAAACAACTAAACTTTTTAGATGAGAATGTAGTTGCGTAAACCTAAAATATCTGATCAGTTGATGAAGATGGTCCGACGTGTTCGGAGATGTCCGCCCCGCCCCAGCAGTCAGCTGACCGGGTGGTTGAGGTGCGATGACTCCCGAGAGAACAGCTGACTCCCGGCTCATTGTTTTCAAAATCCCGCTGGGTTTCACCAATGGGTGGAAGTTAAACAGATAGAATTCAGTCAGATTATATCTAATATTAATGTTTGGTTTATTTACTATTATACTCTGCAAATAAACTGATTTAAACTTTATTCCTAAAGTTAATGTGTTAGTGTTTAAGTTGATGAAAGCTTTACAAATAAATTAAACAAATAGTATTTGTCATCAATGTATTTTATCTAGTGTTAGATTTTTATATCTATGAACACAAAAAATATGTTCAACATTTTAAATAGCTGAAAAATGAACAAGATCATAAAACAATAACATTTTAAAACGAAACAGCATTATAAGCCATCAGCAATATTTAAAAGGGTAAATAAAAACCCTCTAGTTATTTACAGTAGAGACAGCGTTATTAACATTCAGGCTCCATTTGTTGCTAGGCAACAGAAGTGACGCTGAGGTAAGGGCGGGAAACGCAGATCTACGTAACACCGGCCGCATCATGCTAATCTGTCATGTTTAGCTAATAGCTACAGGTAGCATAAGTGTTGCTGTTTGACCATCATTTGTTTCCATGACGCTTCTTATAGATGCTCATTTGACTTGACTGACATCCACCAAGCTCATGTAGCTGCACTGCTGCAGCTCAACCTGCCGTAAAGAAGTTTAAACTGATGTGAAACATAAATCAATGAATCTGTGTTTGATTAATCTGTGGCTACCCTCAAGGACCCGAATGTGTGACACAAAAAACGGAATTTTTAATACAACGAAATACATTTAAAAGCAAATGAATTCAGTTTCAAACCATTAAATTCAGTTTCAGTTTAGTGAAATTCATTTTGAAACCAGTGCATTTAATTTCAAATTACACAAATACAGATTCAGTTTCTGAGGGCACAAGTTTCTTCCCATAGACCCGATCCTGGTAACGGTTGAGAAAATTAGAGGAAAACAGGAAAGTAACCTTCAGAACATTTATATTAATTACATTTTTACAATTTTCAAATACATGTTTTATGTAATATTTAATCATTTTACTGTAGAGGTTTGGGGAAATAACGGGTCATACATAGAAAAGAGCAAGTTCAGTCCTACTGGACCTCCAGTAATCCACTGACCACCCCAGTGTCAAATGTAGGATACTGGATGAACATTTTGAGGTACTTTGACCCGTTATTTCTCCAAAACTCTACAGTAAAATTCTGAAATATTTATTCTGGTTATAGTATAGATGACCCTTTAATATAATCTGAAGAGATTGTGTTGTTACCTCTCATGAGTTTGGAGAAATACATTCTTGAATGTGACACAAATGCTTATACTGGTGAGCATTAGTAGGTATTATTTCACCAAACATCCTCAGTGAAATTATTAAATATATATATATATATATTTTTACATAAAACATCTATGTGAAAGTTGTAAAAATGTCATTAATAAAAATGTTCTGAAGGTTACTTCCCTGTTTTCCTCTAATTTTCTCAACCGTTGCCAAGATCGGGTCCTTTCTGCTCCATCACTGTAAATCAGCTTGTATGGGCGGAGCTGATCTTTTAAAGGGAGCCGATGTCACCGAGGATTTCTGACTGTCGGCTCACCTGACCACGGTAGCAGGTAGCAGGAGGAATAAACATAGTGGTCAAAATACAGAAACAGAGACTCTAAAGCGGAACTTTTAAAGAGAGAACAGGAGGAAGGAGGGTTCTGGGCTAAAGCCCTCAATATATCAAGACCCTAAAAACGCCCCTTAAGTACGCGCCAACATTATAGTGTAATAAAACTGAGTCTGTGTGACGCAACACCCCCACAGCCCCCCACCTCTGGGTCTAACGCTGTTTATTAAATAAAAACCAATAAAGACATCATTATTTAAAAGTAACAGCCTATAACAATAATGACGTCCCGTTTGCCGATTATCAGCATTGGTTTCCACAAAAACAGCAGCAACCGCCGTGGCAGGTTTCTACGGCCGGTCTGGCACCGGAACCCCCTGGCTCCTTCTGGCATGCTGTCTTCTGGGCCACAGCCACGAACTGAGCTCGGTCCTGCGGTCCCAGCGCCGCCCAGCAGATAAAACTCCGCCCCCTCATTTAAATATGAGAACATGAAATAAAAAGAGCTTAAAATGAAAAACGTTGTTAAAAAGTAAAAGTCACTGAAATACATAAAGTAGCTTTACAAAATAAAAGTGTCACAAAATAAAAGTGCATTATGAAAGAAAGAAAGAAATCTTTAAGTAAATTAAATAAATCTTAAAATGAATTAAATAAAATAAGATAAAAATTCCTTTTAACATCATTATTTTGTTTTATTTCATGGGGATATTTATTTATTTCATGGAATATTGATTCATAATTTATCAATAGCAGTATTTATGTATTTATTTAATTTTGAATTAAATGGCTTTCCATACATTCTCAGGTCTTTTCTATTTGACATCTATATAATCTCCATAGCTAAGGTTATATGGTTCTACAGCATCTCCTACCATACATACGCTTCATATCTCCATGTCACTGCTTGACCTCTGACCCTAGTACACTCACTGAGTCAGTGTGTCCATAACATCAGTGAGAGGATGGGTCAGATTTCCCCTCCAGCTTAATGCAGATGAGACTGAAATTAGAGATGTTATTAAATCTTGCAAGAGAGAATAATTTTACAGCATTGGACATTTGTTGAGGAGTGCTGCCAAATCTTTCTGACTAGACAAAGCTAACGTTCTCCTTGCAGCAACTTCAACAGCTTTCAAGGTGATTCTCATGAGACTCAATGGGGAGGGAGACAAGGAGAAACCGTCTCCCAGACGGAAACTGAACCTTCCACAGTGTGGCATACATGTTATCTCATATAAGCGCTCTGACTAAACAGAACCATCTGTCCTAACTTCAGCTGTTCAGGCTTACACCTTCAGGTGGCGCTACAGAGCGCTGTCTGCTAAAACCAGCCGCCACAGAGACAGTTTCTTCCTCTAGGCTGTTTCTCTGATGAACTCTTGACAGTCAGAGCTCCAGAACAACACCAGGCAGACTTGGACTGATCCCACATTATATTCTATTGGAAAGCCACTCTGTTTATATGTACATTTAAAAATATATTCTTTATTATTGAGAACAAAGTGGACCAGTCAGATTCGTTGTTTGTCTCCACAAACTTGGCAATAAAGCTGATTTTAACCCTTGCCATAAATCAAGTCTGCAACAGAACAACACTGAAGGGGTTTGAATACTTTTCTCAGGTCTTGCAGAGTTTCAGGTCATAAACCAAGGCAATTTAAGCAAAGCACTAAAATTTTCATCAACACTCATCAGCGCTCAACTGGACTCAATTGGGCCGAAGACCACAGAACAAGGAACCTGGGTGTAGTTTTGGTCTCAGATCTGTTACTAAATCAGCTTACTGTCATCTTAGAAACAGTGGCAGAATAAAGGTTTCCAGGTCTGGTTTGGCTATTGATAATTATTAATAACTGCCAAAGGCAAATATTAACAAAGTTAATGATTTTAATCAAACTAACCAGGTCAGTGCACCACCTGGTTATCAGGTATTAACAGCCAATCAGCTCTCAGCTCTTCAGGTGTGGTGTTATAGACCAATAGATGACGAGAAACACGTTCATGTTCTCTCCGATGCAGCGCTGCAGGCTAAGAGGAAGACCTCTAGTTTGGTAGCTCTATGACATCACGGCGAATCCAGCTACGAAACTCCTCCTTCCTTGAGCTGTGCACGAGAAAGGGTTCAAACTGAGTTTTGACCATTCTCTTTGGTTTCTCAGAGCAGTTTAGTCATTTTTGCTCCTGCCATGGCTGGGCCTCACTTCTGTCTTCACTGGTCTGGAGAAAATCCATCAGGCAGCTGCAGCTCATCCAAAATGCTGCTGCCAGAGTCCTGCTGTTGGTCCATGAAGCTCTAAATGCTTCTGGCTACATCTCTGAGTTTCTGGTCAGGTTAGACCCCTGAGGTCTTCAGAGACCTGCTTACTCAGTATTCCCAGAACCAGAACCAATCAAGGGGAGGCACCATTTAGTTTCTGCCTGAAAACCTAAGATGTTCAAAAACTGTTGGTTCTTTTAAATCAGGACTGATTCTTCAGATTCTCCAGAATCTGACTGATTAACTGTCTGCATTTAATATCGGCATTTAAACATCTGGTTCCTTCATGATTTTATGCTTTATTGTCTTTCTGTCTTTCCTTGGATGTCCTGTAAAGAACTTTGTGTCTGAATGGTGGTGCTGAAAAGAAATTAACTCACCTTTCCTTCTGTTGGGATCAGGAGCGTGAGGAGGTGAAGCAGAGGGAGAGACAGAAGAGGACAGCCAGGATGGAGGCTATCTCCAGCCTGATGGAGCTGGGGTTCTCTAGGAGGGATGTAGCCAGAGCTCTGCACCATGCTGAGGGGAACGTGGACAAAGCTTACTCTGTCAGTCTCTACTTAGTTTGACCTTTAAATGGTACCGACCTCTGCTGGACAGATGATAAGTCTCTGTCTGTCCTCAGATCCTGCTAGACTCATCTCAGGCTGCTCAGACCACCTTAGAGGACAGCGTCAGTCCAGAGAAGGTGGAGCAGGTAACCATCTCTCTGTCCAACCAGTGTCCATCTGTGTCCCATCTGTGTTACATTAACGCTCAGCTTTACTTGCACAATGATCACCTGCACTGTTGTATTGCTCTTGCATCTTATACTGCTCTATATTTACTCTCACTCACTTAAAACTGTGCACATATATTTATATTATATTGTAGATATGTTTATACTGTTTAATTTGTACTGTATTGCACCGACTACGCCAAAACAAATTCCTTGTATGTCCAAAAACGTACTTGGCAATAAAGCTTTTCTGATTCTGATTCTGATAGCTGTTTCAACCCAGATGGTGGCCTCTGTCCCCAAAGCTGATCTGATTTTGCTGCCCAAGTCTCTCTGTTTTGACACAGATGTTGTTCTTCTGTCTTTCTGGTCCAGTTGTTGTCTCTCTATGTCATTGGTCTGATCCAGATGTTGTCCCTGGTCTCATCCAGATGTTGTCCCTGGTCTGATCCAGATGTTGTCCCTCTGTGTCCTTGGTCTGATCCAGATGTTGTCCCTCTGTGTCCTTGGTCTGATCCAGATGTTGTCCCTCTGTGTCCCTGGTCTCATTCAGATGTTGTCCCTGGTCTGATCCATATGTTGTCCCTCTGTGTCCTTGGTCTGATCCAGATGTTTTCCCTGGTCTCATCCAGATGTTGTCCTTGGTCTGATCCAGATGTTGTCCCACTGTGTCCCTGGTCTCATTCAGATGTTGTCCCTGGTCTGATCCAGATGTTGTCCCATTGTGTCCCTGGTCTCATTCAGATGTTGTCCCTGGTCTGATCCAGATGTTGTCCCTCTGTGTCCTTGGTCTGATCCAGATGTTGTCCCCAGTCTCATCCATATGTTGTTCCTCTGTGTCCTTGGTCTGATCCAGATGTTGTCCCTGGTCTCAACCAGATGTTGTCCTTTGTCTGATCCAGATGTTGTCCCTGGTCTCATCCAGATGTTGTCCTTGGTCTCATCCAGATGTTGTCCTTGGTCTGATCCAGATGTTGTCCCTGGTCTGATCCAGATGTTGTCCTGGATCAGACCAGGACAACATCTGATCCAGATGTTGTCCCTGGTCTGATCCAGATGTTGTCCCACTGTGTCCCTGGTCTCATTCAGATGCTGTCCCTCTGTCCTTGGTCTGATCCAGATGTTGTCCCTTTGTGTCCTTGGTCTGATCCAGATGTTTTCCCTGGTCTGATCCAGATGTTGTCCCTGGTCTCATCCAGATGTTGTCCCTGGTTTCATCCAGATGTTGTCCCTCGTTCCTTGGTCTGATCCAGATGTTGTTCCTCTGTGTCCTTGGTCTGATCCAGATGTGGTCCCTGGTTTCATCCAGATGTTGTCCCTCTGTCCTTGGTCTGATCCAGATGTTGTCCCTGTTCTCATCCAGATGTTGTCCTTGGTCTAATCCAGAAGTTGTCCCTGGTCTCATCCATATGTTGTCCCTCTGTCCTTGGTCTGATCCAGATGTTGTCCCTGGTCTCATCCAGATGTTGTCCCTCTGTGTCCTTGGTCTGATCCAGATGTTGTCCTTGGTCTGATCCAGATGTTGTCCCTGGCCTGATCCAGATGTTGTCCTTGGTATGATCCAGATGTTGTCCCTGGTCTCATCCATATGTTGTCCCTCTGTGTCCCTGGTCTCATCCAGATGTTGTCCTTGGTCTGATCCAGATGTCCCTGGTTTCATCCAGATGTTGTCCCTCTGTGTCCTTGGTCTGATCCAGATGTTGTCCCTGGTCTGATCCAGATGTTGTCCTTGGTCTGATCCAGATGTTGTCCCTGGTCTCATCCATATGTTGTCCCTCTGTGTCCTTGGTCTGATCCAGATGTTGTCCCTGGTCTCATCCAGATGTTGTCCCTCTGTCCTTGGTCTCATCCAGATGTTGTCCCTGGTTTGATCCAGATGTTGTCCCACTGTGTCCCTGGTCTCATCCAGATGTTGTCCCTGGTTTGATCCAGATGTTGTCCCACTGTGTCCCTGGTCTCATCCAGATGTTGTCCTTGGTCTGATCTAGATGTCCCTGGTTTCATCCAGATGTTGTCCCTCTGTGTCCTTGGTCTGATCCAGATGTTGTCCCTGGTCTCAACCAGATGTTGTCCTTTGTCTGATCCAGATGTTGTCCCTGGTCTCATCCAGATGTTGTCCTTGGTCTCATCCAGATGTTGTCCTTGGTCTGATCCAGATGTTGTCCTGGATCAGACCAGGACAACATCTGATCCAGATGTTGTCCCTGGTCTGATCCAGATGTTGTCCCACTGTGTCCCTGGTCTCATTCAGATGCTGTCCCTCTGTCCTTGGTCTGATCCAGATGTTGTCCCTTTGTGTCCTTGGTCTGATCCAGATGTTTTCCCTGGTCTGATCCAGATGTTGTCCCTGGTCTCATCCAGATGTTGTCCCTGGTTTCATCCAGATGTTGTCCCTCGTTCCTTGGTCTGATCCAGATGTTGTCCCTCTGTGTCCTTGGTCTGATCCAGATGTGGTCCCTGGTTTCATCCAGATGTTGTCCCTCTGTCCTTGGTCTGATCCAGATGTTGTCCCTGTTCTCATCCAGATGTTGTCCTTGGTCTAATCCAGAAGTTGTCCCTGGTCTCATCCATATGTTGTCCCTCTTTGTCCTTGGCCTGATCCAGATGTTTTCCCTGGTCTCATCCAGATGTTGTCCTTGGTCTGATCCAGATGTCCCTGGTTTCATCCAGATGTTGTCCCTCTGTCCTTTGTCTGATCCAGATGTTGTCCCTGGTCTCATCCATATGTTGTCCCACTGTGTCCCTGGTCTCATTCAGATGTTGTCCCTGGTCTGATCCAGATGTTGTCCTTCTGTGTCCTTGGTCTGATCCAGATGTTGTCCTTGGTCTCATCCATATGTTGTCCCTCTGTGTCCTTGGTCTGATCCAGATGTTGTCCCTGGTCTCATCCATATGTTGTCCCTCTGTGTCCTTGGTCTGATCCAGATGTTCTCCCTGGTCTCATTCAGATGTTGTCCCTGGTCTGATCCAGATGTTGTCCTTCTGTGTCCTTGGTCTGATCCAGATGTTGTCCTTGGTCTCATCCATATGTTGTCCCTCTGTGTCCTTGGTCTGATCCAGATGTTCTCCCTGGTCTCATTCAGATGTTGTCCCTGGTCTGATCCAGATGTTGTCCCACTGTGACCTTGGTCTGATCCAGATGTTGTCCTTGGTCTCATCCATATGTTGTCCCTCTGTGTCCTTGGTCTGATCCAGATGTTTTCCCTGGTCTCATCCAGATGTTGTCCCACTGTGTCCCTGGTCTCATTCAGATGTTGTCCCTGGTCTGATCCAGATGTTGTCCCTCTGTGTCCTTGGTCTGATCCAGATGTTGTCCTTGGTCTCATCCATATGTTGTCCCCCTGTGTCCTTGGTCTGATCCAGATGTTGTCCCTGGTCTCATCCATATGTTGTCCCTCTGTGTCCTTGGTCTAATCCAGATGTTTTCCCTGGTCTCATCCAGATGTTGTCCTTGGTCTGATCCAGATGTTGTCCCTGGTTTCATCCAGATGTTGTCCCTCTGTCCTTGGTCTGATCCAGATGTTGTCCCTTTGTGTCCTTGGTCTGATCCAGATGTTTTCCCTGGTCTCATCCAGATGTTGTCCTTGGTCTGATCCAGATGTTGTCCCACTGTGTCCCTGGTCTCATTCAGATGTTGTCCCTGGTCTGATCCAGATGTTGTCCCTCTGTGTCCTTGGTCTGATCCAGATGTTGTCCCTGGTCTCATCCATATGTTGTCCCTCTGTGTCCTTGGTCTGATCCAGATGTTTTCCCTGGTCTCATCCAGATGTTGTCCTTGGTCTGATCCAGATGTTGTCCCTGGTCTGATCCAGATGTTGTCCTTGGTCTGATCCAGATGTTGTCCCTGGTCTGATCCAGATGTTGTCCCACTGTGTCCCTGGTCTCATTCAGATGTTGTCCCTGGTCTGATCCAGATGTTGTCCCTGGTCTCATCCAGATGTTGTCCCTGGTTTCATCCAGATGTTGTCCCTCGTTCCTTGGTCTGATCCAGATGTTGTCCCTCTGTGTCCTTGGCCTGATCCAGATGTGGTCCCTGGTTTCATCCAGATGTTGTCCCTCTGTCCTTGGTCTGATCCAGATGTTGTCCCTGTTCTCATCCAGATGTTGTCCTTGGTCTGATCCAGAAGTTGTCCCTGGTCTCATCCAGATGTTGTCCTTGGTCTGATCCAGATGTCCCTGGTTTCATCCAGATGTTGTCCCTCTGTCCTTTGTCTGATCCAGATGTTGTCCCTGGTCTCATCCATATGTTGTCCCTCTTTGTCCTTGGCCTGATCCAGATGTTTTCCCTGGTCTCATCCAGATGTTGTCCTTGGTCTGATCCAGATGTCCCTGGTTTCATCCAGATGTTGTCCCTCTGTCCTTTGTCTGATCCAGATGTTGTCCCTGGTCTCATCCATATGTTGTCCCACTGTGTCCCTGGTCTCATTCAGATGTTGTCCCTGGTCTGATCCAGATGTTGTCCCTCTGTGTCCTTGGTCTGATCCAGATGTTGTCCCTCTGTCCTTTGTCTGATCCAGATGTTGTCCCTGGTCTCATCCATATGTTGTCCCTCTTTGTCCTTGGCCTGATCCAGATGTTTTCCCTGGTCTCATCCAGATGTTGTCCTTGGTCTGATCCAGATGTCCCTGGTTTCATCCAGATGTTGTCCCTCTGTCCTTTGTCTGATCCAGATGTTGTCCCTGGTCTCATCCATATGTTGTCCCACTGTGTCCCTGGTCTCATTCAGATGTTGTCCCTGGTCTGATCCAGATGTTGTCCCTCTGTGTCCTTGGTCTGATCCAGATGTTGTCCCTGGTCTCATCCATATGTTGTCCCTCTGTGTCCTTGGTCTGATCCAGATGTTCTCCCTGGTCTCATTCAGATGTTGTCCCTGGTCTGATCCAGATGTTGTCCCTCTGTGTCCTTGGTCTGATCCAGATGTTGTCCTTGGTCTCATCCATATGTTGTCCCTCTGTGTCCTTGGTCTGATCCAGATGTTTTCCCTGGTCTCATCCAGATGTTGTCCCACTGTGTCCCTGGTCTCATTCAGATGTTGTCCCTGGTCTGATCCAGATGTTGTCCCTCTGTGTCCTTGGTCTGATCCAGATGTTGTCCCTGGTCTGATCCAGATGTTGTCCCTCTGTGTCCCTGGTCTCATCTAGATGTTGTCCTTGGTCTGATCCAGATGTCCCTGGTCTCATCTAGATGTTGTCCTTGGTCTGATCCAGATGTCCCTGGTCTCATCTAGATGTTGTCCCACTGTGTCCCTGGTCTCATTCAGATGTTGTCCCTCTGTGTTCCTGGTCTCATCCAGATGTTGTCCTTGGTCTGATCCAGATGTCCCTGGTCTCATCTAGATGTTGTCCTTGGTCTGATCCAGATGTCCCTGGTCTCATCTAGATGTTGTCCCTGGTCTGATCCAGATGTTGTCCCTGGTCTGATCCAGATGTTGTCCCACTGTGTCCCTGGTCTCATTCAGATGTTGTCCCTCTGTGTCCCTGGTCTCATCCAGATGTTGTCCCTGGTCTGATCCAGATGTTGTCCCTAGTCTGATCCAGATGTTGTCCCACTGTGTCCCTGGTCTCATTCAGATGTTGTCCCTCTGTGTTCCTGGTCTCATCCAGATGTTGTCCTTGGTTTGATCCAGATGTCCCTGGTCTCATCTAGATGTTGTCCTTGGTCTGATCCAGATGTCCCTGGTCTCATCCAGATGTTGTCCTTGGTCTGATCCAGATGTTGTCCCTGGTCTGATCCAGATGTTGTCCCACTGTGTTCCTGGTCTCATCTAGATGTTGTCCTTGGTCTGATCCAGATGTCCCTGGTCTCATCTAGATGTTCTCACTCTTGTTTCACAGCTTCTATATTTGGGGTTTGAGAGAGAATCTGCTGAAGCAGCTCTCAGACTGACAGGAGACGATGTCCAGTCAGCGACTCAACTGCTGTTGGACAACCAGGGGGTTCTGTCCCCGGATCTGATGTCCCCGCCCTCTACCTCCTCCCCCTCACCTTCTTCTGAGGATGCTAGCACCTCCTCCACCTCTCCAGGTATATCCCACTAACACACTGAACATCCACACAGGATGTTCAGATGGAGCTATGATCTGAGGTCAGCAGGTGGCGCTGTAGGCCATGTTCTGCCTGATCTTCTAAGATCTGTGTTTGTGTCATTGACCTAAATGTTTCCCTGCTTGGTCTTCAGAGGACAGCGAGCTGGTTAACGAGGTCTTGGAGGACATTTCTCGTCATGAGGAGGACTATTTGGACTTGTCTCTGGAGGAGGAGAGTGAGGTCATCTCCACCCTGAAGACCTACCTGAACAGAGAGCCTACACACACACCCTGTGAGCCTTTAACCGATGGATGATCTGCTCTAATCTGTGCCTGGACCTTCAGAGCTACGACCTGAACACAGAAGGTCCAGGTGTTCATCACAGCTATTCTTGAGGTTGAGGTAGAATGTTTCCAGTGAGGAGCCAGGAACCTTCAAGCATCCCAGCACCTCCTCAGATCATCCAGATTTGTAAATGTTCAGAATGAAGCTTAGCAGAAATGTTAAACCAGGATTATTTCATCTGGTCAGGCTGGTTGAACCGGGTCTCTTTAGTTCATGATGATTTTTGTTTCTGCTGCAGAATCATTGATGTTTGATCAAACAGACTCATGTTGCTGAAGATCTGGCCTCAGTTTAAATAATGTTCTAACGAAGGGATAGAACGTTTTGTTTGACTTTATTTTAAAATGTTCCTGTTTTGTTTTGCCTGGTTCTGATGAAGTGATAATAAAAAGTTCTGTCAGTTTGCCTAAAAACATGATGTGGTTCTGAAGCTTTTTAAATCTAGGCTGGTTTGTGTTGACCCATTTCTTAGACTGGTTCCTGCAGGTAGGAACCTTCTGACAGGAACTCTCCCACGATATCTTCTTGAAGCGTCAGCTGGAAGCTGAGGAACCAGCAGAGACCCGAAGCCTGTGAGATCTTACCAGGTTCAACGGATCTGGGCTTTCTGCAGGAGATCAGGTTTAACTTACCTGTCTGTATGAAAGGTTCCAGCAGCAGTTCCTATGGTAACAGGCCCAGGTAAGAAGAGATGCTGAATATCCTGATCAGAACCTGGCAGTACCCAGAAACCTGTTGAGTGATGGGGAGAACCACTGAGGCTTTGGGCTGGTTCTGTTGGGCCTCCACATGATAAATTGACTACGCAGCAGGAGTTGATGAATGAACATCATGTCCTACGTCCTCCACTAATGTTCTTGTTTTTAAACATTTTATTTTAAATCCATTTTCTTAATAATTGAATATATTTTTATACAATTTTTTATTGTCCTTTTTATGTAAAAGTTCTTCCTGTTGGACCGTTGGGACGGTACCAGAAGCCCAGACCATACACCGTGTATCTTCATAATTAATGCATTTAATCTGTTTCTGGAAACTAAAATCTGAACCAATGACTGTTGGTCCAGATCGGTCCTTACCAGGTTCAACAGATTGTCCTGCTCTTTTCTCTCAAACCCTGAGTCGGTCGTGGCAGATGGCCGCTCACACTGAGCCTGGTTCTGGTTCTGGTTCTGGTTCTGCTGGAGGTTTCTTCCTGTTAAAGTGGAGTTTTTCCTCTCCACTGTCGCTACATACTCATCCAGGAGGAGTGACTGACTGGATGCAACCTGCTGGGTTTCCTTGGATAAAAACATTTTTAACCAGTTTGAATAAATGGAATAAATGACTGAATCTCACTGGTTGATGGTTAGGATTAACTGGAATGGATGAGCCTGACTGGGATTCTAGATGATTGGATTAAACTGACTTGAGAGGACATTTGAGTTGGCGCTAAATAAACGAAACTGAATTGAATTGGATTGGACTGGTTCTGCACTGAATCGGCTAAAACCGACCCACTAAAGGTTTTCATGTAAACTTGGATCAGCCGGTTCCTGTAGGAACATCTGAAGACCCAGAGGTCAGTGTGAGGATGAGGAGGGTTTATGATGGGGTTGTATTTATGGAGGGAATGGAGGATGATCCTCTGTTCAGAAAGGTTTTGGATCTGTTTGTAACCTGTTAGAACCTTAGAACCATTTTGCTGGAACACTGAATTCTTTATTAGATGAAATTTCAATGGTTTTCTGTTCTTTGAAGAGATCTTCAGTGAGGAACATTAGCTCCTGATCTTTGTGATGGACAACCTCAGCTTTCATGGAGCTTTAGAGAAGAAACTGGAGGATTCCTGTTTTATTCCAGCAAATACAGCGATGCTAGTTTTTACAGTGTTTCATCCCAGCGAGCAGAACCTGACAGGAACATTCATACGTTCTCATATCCACTCATCTGCAGCTTATTTCTACTGATACAAGAAGATCAGATGATAAATCAGCCCACGGACTCAGTGTTTGGTAAAAAACTGGGTTTTCTCTCAGTCTGCCTTTATTTGTTGGATATGATGAGGATGAGGAGGGTACTGGAGGTTTAGAAGTAGTTGACGACTCTGCGGATGGACTGGATGTTGGGGTTCTGGGCCTGCCATTCGTTGGGGCTGCAGTAGTTCCCGCGCTCCACGATGTACATCCGACCGCGGAAGTTGGGCTCCTCGTACATCACCCAGCTGGAGGCAGAGGAGGAGAAGGTGGGTTAGAACAAGATCTGCTCCTTGATAGAGCATCATGAAATCTAGATAAAAAGACCTAAAAGTCATATTTAACTCAGGAGAGCAGAACATTTCTGATGGTTCTGTAATGAAAATATTGGATCTGATCTAAGTGTCAGAAATGATTAGGTTCTTTTGGATCAGACGGTCCTGTTCACAGAAGATATTTTTTAGCATCAGCATCTGTTCCAGCGTTGGACAGAATGATTCTGACTCGGTCTACAGAATGTTCCCATTTGGACCCGAGCTTTAGATCTTTATGAACTATTACGTCTGGTAGCTAATTTAGCCTCAGCAACACAGACCATCCCAGAATCAGAACCCACCTACGTGTGAGAACACTGACGGTGGTCCAGGGTGGTGTGATGGTCTGAGGAGCATCATGCAGAAGAAACCCTACAGTTACTGTGAACCGGACCTGATTCTCAGTACCCATGTGTGCTATGGCAGCCATCTTGGACCTTCAGGTCAGGGTTGGTGACATCTCCAACTAGGGCAACATGCATATGAGGAAGACCTGGCTGTTAGCTAAGCATGTGCCTCACCTTGAGGTTCCTTCAGGCACCTGACATAGATCTGGTGACACCTTACAGGTGAGGAGGTTGAAGGTGATCAACTCATTCAGAGGTTACAAACTGTTATAAATCAGTTATTGTCATCGTCGCTCTGCCTCAAGCTTCTGCAGTCGTTTTTACAGCTGATACAGAACCAGAACTCAGAGTACTAGTGGACTGCATCATCTTCATGTGTTAAAGAGAACCATGAGGATGAAGAGCTGGAGCAGATCAGCTGGAGGACCCATCAGTATTTTCTTGTAGCAGATGTAAAAAGGTGTCTACTTTCCTCCTACAGGACCAGTCGGGTCCATTAAGTTCTATGGACTCTGTTGTCCTTCAGCCATTTAGTAACTAATCTGGTGGTATGCTGAGGGACATTGTCCATTTAGAAGACTCATTTATGTCCAGGCTTTAACCTTCTGGCTGATGTTTTCAGAGGTTGCTTCAATATCTCCACAGAAATCTTTCCTCAGTTTGAGAAGTACACCGATTCCCACAGCATGAGGCTGCCACCCCCGTGCTTCACAGCTGGGATGGTGTTCTCAGGGTTCCTTGTTCCACATGTAACGATGGACATTATGTCCAAACACTCAGACTACAGGACATATCTTCAGAAGTCCATGTTGGTCCAGGACTGGCTTCCCTGTGGATAATGACTTTCCTACCAGCATCAGCAGCATCTTCACAAGACCTTTAGCTTTTGTTCTGACACTGATTCACACCAGAATCTGTGCATTTCTGGGATCTCAGAGGATCGCTTCAAGAACTCACTGAGGAACCCAGCTTTTATCAATCCAACTAGAGGAAGTTCTCAGCACATTAAACTGGTGGAGCTTCAGTAAAACGTTCATTATTTGGAACAAAAACCCAAAACCTTCGTCTGAGTGAGACAGGAAGAAGGTTCTAACATCTCTGAAGTCAACAGGGATGATGTCCCTGAAGATAGGAAGGTCATGTCAGAACATAATGACTAATGACCAGAATCAGTGGAGTTCCTCCTCTACCTGCTGAGGTGAGATCTAAAATCAGTGTGCTTTGGATGATTGTGGATTAGATCTTCTCAGTGTCAGAACATGTTTGTTGGTGCTGAACTCACGCTCCGTCTCCATAGACCCTGACGGAGTTGATGCAGTTCTTAGAGAATCCACGGCTCTGCAGGAAGGGACAGTCGTCGCAGATGTCCACACACTGACCAGAGAAGTTACAGGCTTCAAACAGCTCGATGCGGTAATGTTCTCCATGCTGAGGGACACAACAGAAAGGGAAACAGGTGAATACTCATGGGGGAGAAGGATCATCTCCCCATCTCTTCTCACCAACTGCACGTAAAAAGTCTAAATAGTAAAACTTTTTTCAGGTAAACCTTTAAAACCTGCAGAATATTTTAGATCAAACCCTAACCAACAGTTCTTCATGAACAACCTTCTGTTTCAGGGTCATTTGATGGACCGCTGGCTCCATCACAGCTCAGATGCATGATGGAGACACATAAAATGGGTTCAGAAAGGTTCTGTTCACCAGCAGACAGGAACTCAGGAATCTCTGACACCTGTGGAAAACTCCACCGGCTGGTTTTCCCACTCAGGACACGGTTGGAAATGAAGACCTTTCCAGGTGGATTTCAGATGGACTGAACCTTTTCTCAGAGGAGAAAACTGTGTTTTGTTTCTTCTGCTGCTGACTCTCTTCAACAAGAGCAAGATCTCAGCCTAGAAGCTTTCTAACAACACGTTCCAAATAATTGCATTTAGTCATATTTACCAGCAGGGGGCGCAGTCTGTTTAACACAGCGTTACAGTCACAGAAATACTTTTTGTTTTTATAGGGAGATCTTGACGATAAGGAAGATATGTTTGATCCTGAGCAGCAACTTCTGCAAGGAGAACTTATCTGTTTTAATCAGGAGCCTCAAACTGCTTCAGCCCAACTTAATCAGATCATCGGGTCGTTAGCCCGACTCTGCAGAACCTCTGCATGAAGAGGAGGTCATTCAACTATTTGATTGAGAGACAGATCTAAAGGTTTCAGGACACTGGAAAGACCTCTGAACTGCAGGGTTCATCCTCTGAATGTTCACTATTAAAACCCAGTTGGACCATTAAAGGTTCTATAACTAACCTATGATTGTAAGACTGAGGAAGAAGTTATGATAATCATGCATCATCTGGGGCTCTGTGCTCAGCTCAGAGAGGAACATTCCTTCAGACTACAGAACAGAGATGGTCAGTCAGTGCTCAGACCTGGGCTCCTGCATGTTGGAGATGTTTTCCTTCTCCAACACACCTGATAAAAATGGAGATTTCATTAAATAGCTCCTGCATAACCTGATGAATACAACCATAATGCACTGAAGCTGCTGCAGAACATCTCACACCATATCTAAGGCTAATATCTGGGGTAAAGCTGAAGGACACCTAAGAACCCTGGAGCTTCTTCGTCTGAGCAGCTCTGACCTGCAGCTCACATATGGGGGGTTTTCAAACCCAGTCCAGGTGTTTACCATGCGGATGGGCTTGCAGGATCCCATGTGGTCGTTGTGTGAATTCCACCTCTGGAATTCTGGGTACTCTCCGTGCTCCAGGATGTACTGCTGGCCCTTAAAGTCAGGATGGTCGTAGCAGATCCAGGCTCCGCTCTCCACACGGATGGAGTTGACTCTAAGAACAGGAAAAAACAGGATCCACAGGTTGGACTCAGCTTGGGCTTTTATTGTGAAAATCTGGAGGAGATGATCTCTGCTACTGCTCTGATTGGATCATTGAACAAACTCAGCATTATTTAAGATGTGTTTGTTTCATAAAATGTCCTCCTGAATATTGATGATCCTCTCATGGAAGGTTAGCAGATACCTTCTGAAAGATCGTCCAGTGTTCTTAATGTTAAGGTTGAAATCCAGAGGCATGAACCTGCTGGTTCCTCTGTTTTCAGGAGTTTGTTCAAAGTGAAGATGAGAGCAGCTGCAGAGCATCAGATCCATCAGCGCAAATGATCAGGATCAATAATAAAAGCATAAAGACAGTTTATCACCTGTTCATGAAGCCACGGTCCTGGAAGTTATCACAGTCACCTCTGACCTCCAACTTCCTGCCAGTGAAACATTTCCCCTCATAGAAGGTGATCTGCAGGAGGAGATGGTCAGCTGTTCAATACAGTTTATTCAACATTAAATCAGATTAAATGATTTCTGATGCTTCCATCTGAGACATGGGGACCTGTCAGGTCCATGTCATGATGATGATGATGTCAGTGCTTCATCACTTGAAGATACCGTCCTCAGAGCTGCTATTAAGCACCAACCAGATCTTCTAAAACTACACTGAGCAGGACCTGTGATCTGCAGGTCGAATCTCTGCTGCTCAGATGAAACAACAGAAACCCTGTAGAGGAAGTTCCAACACGTTTATCCGGCCCGATGAATGAAGGGATTCTGCCATCCGTCCGGCATCCCTCTGCCAGCAGAGGGCGTTGTTCAGTACAAACAGAGGCCGCCACGCGCCAAATCGAGTTAACAGGCCCCGCCCACCATCTAAACAAAGCTTTTAATTGAATGTACAACCGGACCCCGTCCCTGCTTCCACAGACTGAGAATGTATTTATGATCATAGTTGAGTCAGAAGCTGTGATCATAAAAAAATCTGATTTTAGAAGAGTGCCACCTACAGGCAGAGAGCTGTAAGTTAACACTAGAATAAAATTCAGCAGATTCACTTATTTATTTATTAATGGCTTTAGATCGTTAATGTTCAATTTTTAGTCATCTGTGTTGGACCTGGAGGGATATTAGATTTCAGGTTCTGAACCCCAGTGAGACGTTCAGGTTCTGAATCCCAGTAAGCTATTTGGGTTCTGAACCCCAGTAAGCTATTTGGGTTCTGAACCCCAGTAAGCTATTTGGGTTCTGAACACCAATGAGCTGTTCGGGTTTAATATTTGTCAAATGAATTTTTCCTGAGCTTTCGATCCCTCCAGCCGATCCAATCTGTCACCTGCTACTCACCTTTCCAGAGTACTGCGACATGTTTCTGCCACTGGACGTCGTCCAACCTGTCCCACAACCACACACAGTATAACAGAGAAAAACTTGGACAGCCCAATTTATACGGCAGGGGGGGGGCAAAGAGGGGCCTGCAGGGGGGCAGTCACAAAGGACGGGCTTTAAAAGATTCTGCTGAGTCGGCGCTTTCCCTTCATCCTGATGCGTCTGCTGATTCTGCTGCCTGCCTCTGTCTGTGGGTCGTCAATAAAAAGTGCTTGGAGGCAGCTTTGCAGGTCAATGATAATGCACAGGACAGGGTTCTGAGAGACAAACAGGCTGCAGGACATGGTCCTCTTACCAGCAGCAGAGACACCAGAGGGTCCAAACTCAAATCAGGAGCTCAATGAATTAGATCTGCTGTTTGGTTGTCTTAATGTCTTCTCCTTGTTTTAAAGCAGAAGGATGATGTCACTGACCTATGATGCAGTTTATAGTTCAGACCAAACTGATTCAGCCTCCAAGTTGATTATGGTGAGCAGTGTTAGCACGGCTGAGGTCCTGGGTTTGAATCCAGGTCAGAGGTCTTTCTTCATGAGGTTCTCATGTTCTCTCTGGGTACAGGTGGATGGATGGATGGATGGATGGATGGATGGATGGATGGATGATGGACAGGTGGATGGATGGATGGATGGATGGATGGATGGATGATGGACAGATGGATGGATGATGGACAGGTGGATGGATGGATGGATGGATGGATGGATGATGGACAGATGGATGGATGATGGACAGGTGGATGGATGGATGGATGGATGGATGGATGGATGGATGGACAGATGGAAGGATGGATGGATGGATGGACAGATGGAAGGATGGATGGATGGATGGACAGATGGAAGGATGGATGGATGGATGGACAGATGGAAGGATGGATGGATGGATGGACAGATGGAAGGATGGATGGATGGATGGATGGACGGATGGATGGATGGACAGATGGATGGATGGATAGATGGACAGATGGAAGGATGGATGGATGGACAGATGGACAGATGGATGGATGGATGGACAGATGGATGGATGGATGGATGGATGGATGGATGGACAGGTGGATGGATGCTCAGTAGCAGGGTTTATTAAACTAATCCTGGGTTTGGTGTACTTTCTATCTGAGGCCTGGAAAAACAAAAATTTGAGAAATGGCGAGATGTTTTCTGGAGGAGCCTGGAGACGTTGGAGTGCAACTACTCCCAGAAACCTCCAACAGTAGAGAGAAATCATCACGTTTAGATGTCTGATCATTTTCTGGATGAATATATTTTCAAGCGTTACCGTTTTCACCACAGTCAATCATTTATCTCAATAATTTTCTCAGTTGTCGTTTTGTTTGTATGACATAGAAAAATCATTCAGGCATCTGTATGTCGTTGCTCTTCCAGTTCCTGTAGAGCAGAGGTTCTCGTGACATCAACCACAAACATTCAGTGGAGTCAGGTTGTCCTCAGCAAGGCGGTTCGTGTCCTCGCCTCTCACATGAACACCAGGTTTGATCCCCAACGGAGGTTAAACTGAAGTTGTTTATTCTCATCAGCATAAATAGTTTAGGTTTAGTTACATTTTATTTTAAACAACTTGGACATTTATAAGCAGCTTTGCAATCTGACAAACTGAGCCAGTAATAAAAGAAGAATATCACAGAACTGCAGGTATCAGTGAAAGCAGTCATTTAATCTGTATCACATTCTGATAATCAAGCATTATGTATTCATATATTTCTGGGTTTCCAGGCTTAATTGGCTGCCTAAAGGCCTGTTACATTCACTGCTCCTTCACTAAATAAAGGAGATTATGTTTTATTGTTTTATGTTTTCTATTATATTGCCCAGTTTTCACACTATTGCTGTCACTAATATCACCTGACTCTGCTGCACGTCAAATTTAATTAATCAGTCGTCTTGTTGATAATCATACACTATGTTCAACAATAAATGATAAATCATTTATTGTTGAATCATTTTGGGTTTTATTCTCCTTTACTATACTGCCTGGTTGTTTTTCCTGATTGCTTCTTATAGTTTTTAGTCTGGTAACTTCTTCTATGGTTTTAGTGGCACATGATCCCGGATGCTTTCACTGCTTGCTTTGATACTGACACACCAGAATTTATCCACTGTGAGACAATAAAGCCTTTTCTATTCTAATATATTCTATTCTGTTTTAAATACATGTAATCAATACAAATGTAGTAGACATAGCAGCTATTTGTAGTTTTTTACTGTGAAGATCAGACGTGATGCAGCCACATAATCAGCTGTGGAAGCCAAGTGGCCGGGGTCCACACTGAGTGCTGGGCTTATATATATATGCATATTTATTATATGTTTATCATCATTTCTGAATCACCAATCATTTACCAAATTAAAGACAAGTCCTTTCATTTCATGAAGTGTTCTTTATGACCAGCAAGTGTAAATCCAGTAGTTGTTTTTTATTTCCTCCTGTTGCCATGGCGAATCATGTTATCTGCCTCCCATTGATGAGGGCTTCTTATTTACCTGCACTAGTTATCAAATCTGGGCAACTTTGACTCAGAGTTGAGTAACCCACTTGTTCTGAAACTGAAAACACCTGGTATGATAGTAGGTTTACTCAGAGCTTAGTAACCCTGCTTCCTGAAACGGGCCCTGGAGCATTTATGGTGCTTATTGAGTCTAGAGAGTTAGCCAGAGACCGGCAGAAGGATCCAAACAGACATCAAAGGCCCTGAATGTTCTTACAGATGCAGCTGGAGGTCCACAAGTTTAAAGGAACAGAGGCTATGCCACCTGGTGGCAGAAGAAGGACACTATAAATATCTCCAACTAGATTTATGAAGAAGGTGGTCAGAAACCCTGGACTGACTGCAGAAGATCTGCATGATGAGTTAAATCGACCTGAGACTGCAGCATAAGCATGTTTCCTTTGTAGAAGCTTGTTTTATTAATTGTGTTGCAGACAGTTTGGAGATTCTACTTGAAGGCCTAATCTTCAGTCAGCTGAAAGATTTCCTTTCCACGTAAAACAGAGAAACACTGAAGATTTATTCTGAACATCGTCTCTTCATCCAGCAAAAAGCCAACAGAACCAGGAGCAAAAACAAATATCTCACAACCAGAGAGTCCTCTATAAAACAGTATAAAGCAACGTGGTAAAGAAGTAAAATGATTGTTTTATGAATAAAATCATCATGTCAGGTTCTGCTGCAGTCTAACTTAACCCAGACAGCTCCACTATGAACCAGTAAATCTCCCATAATGATCCGAAAGCAGATGAGGGTGTGACGTCAGTGTTCTGGATAAAATATAATGAAGATGTAAAAGATCCTGCCGGTGAGAGGAGCCTAGACCATTAAGGAGTTTAAAAGCCATCAAGGAAATCCTGAAATCAGCCCTGAGACAGAAACCCAGCAGACATGTGGGTAAAACAGTCGTGTTAGACGCAGCAGCAGGAGAAATGGCTGATCTATGGCAACACAAGGAAAACTAGAGCTTTTTATGAATGTTGGAATACAGTCTGGAAGAACTTATTATAACCTCAAACAAACAGAACTAAACTTTTTCTACAACTTGTAATGGAAAATGTGTTTAGACAGCTGGGCTGAATTAAAACAGAATGGGTGGATAGATGGGTGGAGGAGTCCACACAGATAAACCAGCTGCAATTAATCCTGTGTGGAGTTCCTCAAGGCTTGGTTCTCAGCCCCACCATGTTTTCATGTAACCTGTTGCCTTTAGGTTTTGTTGTGGAATTTTCTTATTAAAGTGGAGAGAAGTTGACTCATAACAAGAGAAAATCCGGACTTTGTCTTTATAAGTTTTATTCAAAGGCATTCAGCGTTTGAATGACTCTGTCACCAAGCAAGTCAGTTGAACAGAGCCCCAAACGCTATTTTCACACAGTATTTATACCAGAACATGACAGTGTTATCTCAACTGCAAAGAGTCTTGTTCTATGACCCAAACCCTTCTTGAGTTCAACAGTGACAAGGTTATCTAGGAACAGACCTAACTGCCCTTCCTGACATTGTCCTAAAGATGAGTCTGAACCATCAAACTTCTGATAATGGCTTTTACAGCTTCTTCCTCTAACACAGATGTTCTGAGGAGTAAAAAAGGTCATACACTGTGAAATGCTTACTGCAAAAATTTCCATCACACTCCCTTCTTCTGATTACAAGATAATCACAACTAAAGGAAAATTCTTCAAAACCATCACCCCTCTCAGCCAACAGATAATCCAAAGCCAGTTTATTTTGCAAACTCATCGTTCTAATAGCCTGCTGCTCCGTAGTTAGAACAGTGAAACCTTCCTCAGATAAAGCAGTAAGATTAAGAGTTAACACAAAAGGATCTGGAGCCAAAGATTCTGAAATAGTATAAGGATCAGTTCTGATAGGACATGACTCAAATTTATGTCTGTTGATTAAAGCACATAAAACAGATATAATAGCTTCGCAACCTACTGTCTTCCCAAGGAAATAAGGTCTACTTTCCTCCTGTGTAATACAAATATCTGGATCTTTAATCGGATTTCTATTACCCCGAATTCTATAAAGAGCTCCTGTAGAAGCACACGTTAAATTAGTCTCACTAGAAAATCTAACATTTCTGCTTTCCCTTACAATATAATTCCTCACCCAAGGAAAAATGACCTCCACCAGCTGGTTATGTTGCCTATCTGGAAAGAAAGTAGTATTAATAAGAACAGGTACTAAAAATGGTTGATCATTAATAACACGTGGAATCAAACAACAAACATAGCAACTATCATTTCTTATCTTCCTCACAGTTTTGATGCATCAGTTGCCACCAAACATGATCAGTATGATCATAGTAGTCAGAAAAGTGATGAATCTCTCTTCAAATCCCCTGATGAGTATTATTAGTCAGATTAACCACACATTGTCTTTGCTGTACCTTTCCCAAAATGAACACAAGAGTTATAAAAAATACTTGCAATACCAATCATTAGCATCAAAACAAACCATCTTCCATATAGCTGCATCATGACCTTGAAGTGGAATGTCCTTTCTTCTGGTACTGAAAGCAAACAGTTTTTTTTCAAAGAAAACAAATTATAAACACAACTTAAAAAACAGAAAAAACAAAAATCCTGCTGTCTCTCCTGAGTGGCTTCAAGCTGCCCTGTTACCAGTCTGGTACAGGTGGGCGGTCGTAGGAAGCTCCTCTAGAAATATATTTAGAAACAGGAACTCTAACCTGCTGGAAGTTAGGCTTCCATAGTCCAACTAAACAACGGTGGAAATGAACACATTCAAACTTGTAATAATACCATAATGATAAATATCAAGTAATAAACATAAAAGTTAGATAAAAGCATCCGAGATTTCCTCCTCAGAGTCAGTTTCGCTGTCAAAGTGGGAGGAAAGAATCTCTCACTGTGGTGTGTGTGCAGTGAGGCAAATGACCTTATGATTTCTAACTTTCAGGCAATGCGATGGCCTTAAGTAGATTCTGAAATAACGTTGCACTGCCCAAGAGATTATTGTGCCCTTGTAAGAACAGTGTTCTTCAACCACCTCTTCAATCACTCGCCAGTGATCAGCTTACAGTTCTTTGTCTTGTGGTGGTCCGCTGTCCTCACACCTTTCAGGCCGTGGATGATCCAGTTAGAAGATGACTTGTGTCCTGGAAGCCAGATGAAGCTGGAGGAGCTAGAGCTTTCCTGCAGCTTTCCTGGGTGTCTAGTAGGATCTGATATGGGCCATTCCAGCACCTGGACTTCCTGTGTTTTCTCCTAAATTCTCTGACCAGAATCCAGTCGCCAGGAATAAAGGACTGAAGGGTGGAAGTGGCTGTTTCTGGTAATGCAGCCTTCACCATCTGTGAAACTTGAGAAAACACAGTGGACAGGTTTTGACAGTAAAACAACATCCTACCTTCACACAAAGATGTGGAAGAAAATGATCTTGGCAATATCTCCATGTCCAAATTAGGAGACCTGCCACACAGCACTTCAAAAGGACTGAGATTTACCTGTGTCCTTTGTCTCAATCTCATATAAGTGAGAACAATAGGTAGAGTCTTCACAACACTTGGCTAATTTTCAATTCAAAGTCCCATTCTCAAACCTAAGTGCTTAACTACATGAACTTCATCAAAACATCCAACAAAATCAAAAGAATTGATCTTCAGACTTCACCTGATATACTAGCAGTGACCATCAGCTAAATATTCTGAATATCAAAAATGTGACATGATGTTTGAAGAAGGTCTGATTACAGGTCAATATTTCATAGTTTCAGAAAACCCAAAAAGAATTTCAAAAATTGTCTAATCTGTGGAGATATAAAATTTCACAAAAGAATCAACACCATAATTTCAGAGAGGTTATCATAATGTGGTCTTAGGGAGCTATGCACCATTTATATAAACAAAGTACAACGTCTCTCTCACATTGTCACTAAGTCCTCACTGGAGGTCTGAGCTACCCTTTTTCCCATGAGTGCTAAAACTTTTGGAACCCCATGTTACTTTATTCTGACATTCCCCTCTTCTGGCGCAGGGTCCAACCCATGCGACAATCCAGCAAAAAGTTTGTACAAAAATGTTTTAATAACCAAGATCACATTACATAGAACCAAAGAAATGAATTCTGACATAACTATGTGTCACTATGAATTTAAGAAAAGCAACATAAAGAAAATCCAGATGTTTTTAACTGCAATTCAGTTCCATCAACAACCAAACACAAACTTTAGTTATTCAGTTCATTAATGTCTCACTTAGAAATTAGTCACATATCATCCTGATTTGTCTTGTATGAAGATGAGTATTAGATTAATGGTCATCCAATGTAATTTGGATGAATAAACCCTACAAATTGAATCAAATAAATAATTCCCACCAAGTATGAAATCATGACTCTGATTCTTTATCAAAAATATATTCCTTACTTTTGCATATCTTGAACTGTCAGTTAGTTTAATGGCACCAGGAAAACTTTCAATCTAATAAATCACCAATGATTCTGCATGCAAAACTAATTCTTCAAACTAGTTTAAACTATTTCATTAACCTTTTAGTAATAAAACACATAAATCTAAAAGTCATGCTACATCCTTAATTATTATATAAAAACATGTTATTAAGGCAACAATCACTACAAGCATTTTGATTCTATTGTCTCTTAAACAATGTTAAAACTCAGGAAGGGAGGTGCTGAGCGTTACCATGACAACAAAGGCACGAACCAACCTGGTAGGTGGGCGGAGTCAGGCAGAACTAACCTCTGATTGGCAGCTTATGGGCGGATCCACAGTTTCTTCATTCCAACCCACGTTAGTGTAACTTAAACTGCAAAGCTATTAACATGCACCTACCTGAGAAACAAGCTGCTTCTTAACTCTCCTGAAAACTCAAAGTTTTAATCAATCTGAGATTTAGAAACATTATTCTAAACATGGATTATTGTTTCATGCAACATATAAACAAACATTCATTCCAACAAAACAAACAAAACATCAAAGACAGACAAATGGCCAAATTTGAAGCTTCAAGAATTCAAAGACATTTTTAACAATCTCTTTTCAGAATATGTTTTCTCAGCCACATCTTTTAATGCTATAATTGATCAATTTTGTTATGACAATCTTCAGGATCCTTTTTAAAAATGAGTGCACATAGTCCAAAGAGATCTTAAAGTATTTAGAAGCACAGCAACAGTTTTCTCTTAAATTAATCCAAATTTACTGATGCTGAAACCTTTTGCTAATTCTTTGTAATGTAACTCTATAATAATAACTACAATCCTGAGAGTTATTGTTATAATTCTCTTTTTGTTTGGCTCAATTTGATCACAGCTGTATTGCATAATTTCAAGTTAAATGCAAAGAAGTATTTTTAATTTAATTCAATTCAAATTCAAAGATACTTTATTGATCCCCGAGGGGAAATTAGAAAAGTCAGCGTTGACATTTTCATGTTATACCCAAACTAAACAAAACTGCAGTGTTTGACTTAATCAGAAATTAAGATAAGAAGCTTGTCTCCAAACTGGACTTTTTCTCATTTTCTTTCATTTGGGCTATTTAAATTTTGAGAGTTGGGGAAAACTTATTACTAGAACCCCTCTTTAATAATCCAAATGCTGATAAATGTTCCAATATTTTATCTCTTAGTAATCTGAAATTACCTTGTGTACCTTTGTACTCATATGTATTCTTTTAATCTTTAAACCCTAAGAAATCAAATAAGGAGACTTGAGTTTGAGCCGACCATCTTCTTACTGTTAAGAGAGCCTTTATTTCTTTTCTTTTCCTAATGTCAAGTTTAACCAACCTAACAATATTATAACAACACAAAAAGAAAAGAGAGACAAAGTATTAGTTCCTTTTACTCGCTTTGCGAGGAGAGACGGTCAAGATTTGCTCAGTTACAGATCCCGCACCGCTCTGAAGCCTATCCGACCGCTTCCTCTTTTTATTGTCTTTCGGGGGTCCCTAGTTTACAAAAACATTGTTCTCTAAAGGATGGGGGGGAACAACAACTACATCGTAAACAGGTCATAAACAGCTTTATACATCAACAACACATTTCCCACAGTCTCCTACAACTTGTAGGGTCAGCTGTGCCTTCATCTTTATGACCTCCTCAACTGGACTGCTTCCTTCTCTGCTAGTTCAGCTCCATTTATGATCTTTGCCTGCAGACAAACTCACACATCCTTTCTCACACATACATCATGAAAGGTTATATAATCAAATAGTTAAGTTAAAGAATAGGAGAAAATACAAGATAAATCTATATTCAATTATTCCAACACCTAAAATGAAGGATTTTACTTGTCTTGATTCTGTTATAAAAATCCTAACCTTGGTTCCAAAACTAAACTCTTCAACCCCAATCTGTGTCCCCAGAGTAGAAATTTTGAGTATTATTGCATTTTAAAGCCACCAAATGACTGGAACTCATCATTGGCTTAGATCTGTTTTAATAGGTAATCGGTCTACCTTTAATTAAATATTATAATTTTATGGATCTATAATCTATGGCTTACGGGCTTCAGGAGTCCAGGAACCACAAGTTGAGTACTACTGCATTGTACAATGGTGTTAACTTTCTGCAGAGATTGAAGGATTGGCTAAATATATTATTTCTGCTTGGACCATAATCAGATTTAAAATTAATAGTTCACAGCTCCCAATTTACCTCAGATCATATTTGCTTCTAACCCAGTTCATAAGAAGCTTCAGACAAACATTATGCTAAAAAACCAAGAACAAAACAAAAAACCAGATCTGTTTTAAAATAAAGAAAAAGCATGCTTAAAAAAAAACTTGTTACTGTGGTGGAAAATAACTCCACGGTTCTGAAGGTCTTTTCATGCAGAGTCTTTTAGGAAACATGAGATTAGTTTAATTTTTGTGTGGTATCACTGTCCAATCAGATTCTTTCTAAATAATCCCATTTTTCATTCTCATTTTAAAGGTTTGTTTTACCAAGGGAAATGTGTTTAACAAAACCAATTACTCTCAAAGTTTTAAAAGTTTTTAGCTGGTGATATCTTAGAAAACAACAAGTGTTTTAATATTTCTGTGCAACACAGAACTGATCAGGTGTCCTTTCCTTCCCCAAAGGGAGAAAAAAGAACCTGCAGAACCAAGCCTTTCATAGTTTTTGTCAGGACCTGATATAAGGTACAGTGTAAATCAACACGCTGCATGAATCAGAAGAGGGAAGAAAAAACCTAATATAACCTCTTCCCAGCAGCTGCTGTGAAAAATATTGAATTTGTACTTTCCATAAGCGTCAGTTAACACTTGTGGACAAAAAACTGCACCAAACTGTAAATACTGTGTCAGAAACTGTATGAAGACCATCTGCAGTAAAACTAAGCCTGTTTTAATGAGGTCTCTACCCATTAGATTTATGGGATACAAACTCTGACAACAGAAAATAATATCTGAAGGAGAAACCCATCAGGTTTTAAACATGCACTGGGTTTTAAAAAATGCTCCTTCGTGAGATCTGTCCTGAGAATAACATAGAAACACATGGTTACTGCTGAGTTTTGGAGATGTTGTAACTTCCTCTGCTTTTTAATAACTTTTAATAACTAGAATAATTGACCCTGAATATTCCACGACGAAAGAGAACTTGTTTCTCTAAAAGAATTAACTGGAAAGTATCAAATGAGTTTAGTTATCACCCTTTTAAAGATACTTTTCTAACTCTAAAATAATATTTTAACCCGCTATATCTGTCAACGTCAAGCAAGCGTCACATGAGCAGCAATTAATAAGCGTTCTTCATTGCAGAAAATAGGAAAAGATTTATGCAAATGTGTGTGTTTGTACGTTACCTCCATCAGTTTCTAAATCGCTCCAGAGTCAGACTGTCATGGCACACAGTCCTCTATCAGTCCAAAAAACAACCAGGCCCTTCCCAGGTCTGTTGGTGAGACATTGAATCATTCTTTGTCCACTTTAACTTCTCCAGGAGGGAGAAAGAAGAAACTTTGCTCCGGTTTCTCTTCTGCCCGCAGAAGATGCTTTCAAAATAAATCCAGTGTATCTCTCTTCTGGCTCTTGCAAACAGCATGGATCGTTGTCCATCTCAGTGGGTCCAGATTTCTTCTGAGTTTTTTTTTTTTTTTCTTGTAGAAACTCACTCTGCGATTTTCAACATGCAGGAAGGCAGATCTCTCTCTTTCAGGCCGTGCTGGAGAAGTGTCTCTGGTGTAGTAGCCATGGAGAAGGGCAGGCTTCTAAAATCCAGACTCAAAAACGCAGATGTTGAACTCAAATCCCATATATGTGTGTATTTGTGTGTGAGAGAGACAGAAGAAAAGTTTAGTATAGGTTCAGATTTTGCACAAAGAAATATTATCAGTCAGTCAGTCAGTTGTCCACCTGCCTGTCACTTCCTTCCACAACATGAACTATACTCCTTTCTAAAACAACTTTCTTTTCGACTCTCTAATGTCCCTTTTCACTTTTACCTTCTTTTCCAACTGATCGCAATATTTAAGACAAACAAAACTTCCTTCAGGAAAGTTTTAACTCTTTAACCCCTTAATTGATGCACTCTGTGCTTTTTAATCTTTTTCTTATGTTTTTTTATTTTTCCATCAACTGTTTTACTTGAAACTATTTAAACTATTTAACTTATTTACACTCAAACTTCCACGCTGTGAAAAACCAAACTTATCTTCCAAATTAAAGCACATTTAACACAATCATCCCCACTTTTTCCTTTCATTATTTTATAAATCAGAGTATGAAGAAGGAGACACCCCTGATGCCACAAGGTTCCGGAACCATTTTTTTTTACCTGTTCAGCGGCACTGGCTTTTCTCCTTTATGAGGTGTAGAAAATTGCTAAAAACCACCCGCAAAACCCTGTGTTTTGCTTTATCCCATTGTTACCAATGAGAACCTCCCTGCCATTCCTTTTGCAGGGTAACTGGGCCCTCAGCTGATGTCCTCCCTCTCGCAACTCTGGAACCTAATTAATTAGTTAGGAGATGATGGTTAATGTGTAATAAAAAATTATAATATACATTATATCATACAGAGCAACTTCTCACCCAGATATATTTGACGACAAATTGTTCGGATCCAATCGGCCAAAACCCGCAGGCGGGCACCAGTACTCCCCTCCCGTAATATGGTAGTGGACTGAGAACAACTCTCGGGCTGGCCAGGCGTCCGTGTACCCGTCTGCGGTCTCCTCTGGCACGTTAGATCCTGTTCGTGACGCCAAAATTGTTGTGGAATTTTCTTATCAAAGTGGGTAGAAGTTGACTCATAACAAGAGAAAATCCGGACTTTGTCTTATAAGTTTTATTCAAAGGCATTCAGCGTTTGAATGACTCTGTCACCAAGCAAGTCAGTTGAACAGAGCCCCGAACGCTATTTTCACACAGTATTTATACCAGAACAAGACAGTGTTATCTCAACTGCAAAGAGTCCATGTTCTATGACCCCAACCCTTCTTGAGTTCAACAGTGACAAGCTTATCTAGGAACAGACCTAACTGCCCTAACTGACATTGTCCTAAAGATGGGTCTGAACCATCAAACTTCTGATAATGGCTTTACAGCTTCTTCCTCTAACACAGCTGTTCTGAGGAGTAAAAAAGGTTATACACTGTGAAATGCTTACTGCAAGAATTTCCATCACAGTTTCATCGGCTCCATTTTACTGATTACATTCTGAACTTTTAACTCACTAAAGTCAAACTCTTTGAGGCTTTTTGATGGTCCTAAATAAATGTAAAATTATGTTGACCCAGTCAGGATAGGATGTTGCAAAGGTTTGTGTTAGGTATTATAGCAATAAAAGAAGCACCACATAGAGATGCTTAAAAACCTTTATATGAACCGATTAGAGCAGGTTAATACACCAGGGTATTTGTTATTTTTAAGCAGTCCATCTCACCCCATTATTCTTCGCTCTAATACAATCATATTCATTTCGCTTGCGCCCTCTTGTGGTACTTCATGTAATTACAGGACGCAACAATTTCATACATGGAATCCCAAAGTTTTGTCAGAACCATCATTTCTCTTTATAAAAGTTTCCGGCTGACAGGTGAACAACAATCTGAAGGTGGGTTCATTAAACCTGCGCTGGGCTGATGCTGCCCCCTGCTGGCTCATTCTGATTCGGGGAGTGTTGGCCTAGTGGTTGGATCCACAGCCTGCCCATCTGGGTCCCTGAGCAAGACCCTTAGCCCCTGAATGCTAAAGTCTAAATTATTATCATAAACCAACATCAGCTTTACTTTGACCTCCTATAACATGTAAAATAAAACGAACACATTTATTGATATCAGCAACTTAAATATGAATCTGTAGCTTCTCTCATCATCAGCGTCACCTTATCCAGGATTGTGTTAGAACTTTATTATTGAACTCATCAGTTTGTTCTCTGCTGAGATGTCTCATGTTCTCCATGTAACACTTTCCTTCAGTCAGTAGAAAATCAGAAGATCATGGGTGAAACCGGTGCACAGTTCTCCTGAGAAAAATGTTCTGTGACTGTTGAACAATAAAAACACAGGAACAGAGTTTTATCCAACGGAACAGAACTTTAATGTGAGAATATTCCTAGGAACAAATAAATCTCCACATTATAAAAACAGCTGATATCATTTAATTAGAGAGGAGCCTGAAGATTAATGGACTGGAACTCCTCCGAACATCAGGTTTGCTTCATGCATGCTTCCTCTGAGGCCAGAATGTTTCTAACAGGAGGGAATCAGTATCAGTTCATTACCACACTACAGTTAGTTTATGGGTCACTTCTCATTTTAGGTCCCAAAAACCTAAAGAAATAATTCAAACATGGCGATCAAACTAGAACTAAAACAACTTCATATCTTCTTCCTTGTTTTCAGGTGAGTTATTGTCCTACCGGCAGCAGAAGGTACTGAATCGCAAATTTCTACTGGTTCTGCCGTCCCAAATTACTCTCTGACCTGTAATACCCCCGATCTACCAGCAGGTGGGCTAAAGATTGCCTCAGAGCAACTTAAATAGTGAAAGCTCAGCTTTGTTTCTCTTTAATTCACTTCATTTAAAAAACTTGAATCCAGTCAAAACCATCCAGTCCAATTAGATCCCAGTTATCAAAGCTGCAGTCAGGATCAGTTTATTAAAACGTTTCTGTCTGAGGAGACAGATTACATGGAGCCGTTAACTTTGCAGCATTCACTCCTCCTGAGCAGCAGGTGGCGACAGTGGAGAGGAAAACTCCCCTTTAACAGGAAGAAACCTCAAGCAGAACCAGAACCAGGATTAGTGTCAGCGGCCATCTATTATGACCGACTGGAGGTGGTGGCAGACAGTCCTTGAAACTGGTTTTAATGGGTTTTTATGTTTATATGTCAGTTATTTATCATTTTTCCTCCTAGCTTTCTGTTAGCAACAGATCTTCCTATAACCGAACTCCATTTAAAAACCAGTGAATTTAAGCTTCTTCTGCTGAATAAAACTGTTGAAACTTTCAGCCTCCAATAAATCCTAAGAAACGTTGGAGTTGAACTAACTGCCTGTAGGGGTTCAGTCTGCTCTACTAACAACTGAGAGGAGGAACTTCTTCACACAGTCAAATGTTTTCCTGCCTGGTTCTGTGAATCTCCAGCTCTCAGATCAGATCAGAAAGCTTCAGCAGATGTTTTCTGTGCTCCTGTCCTTTGTGCAGTTTTAATAAATTGGTGCTTTTAGCTCTATTTTGGACAGAGAAGCTCAGGACCATGCTTTACCTTAAATCTACAGATTTCTGAACAGAGTCTTGTGGACCTGAGGAATTAACATAGCATCCTGGGATCAGGAGGCACAGCTACATCATGGAGCAGGGAGACCACTCCTGAGGCTGACCACCCTCCATCTTCTCCACCTCCAGGATCATCCTCCTAAACACCTCCACAGCAGTCTGAGGAACAAGACACAGTCAGATGGTTGCGATGCTGTTGGTCCTCAGTGAGGAGCTTCATCCTCACCTGGTTCTCTTTGGCTGAAGACTCCAGGAAGGCAGCGTTCCAGGACTCAGACAGAGCTTTCCCCTCCTCGTAGCTGATGACCCTAAAGAACAAGAAAACGTACCTAGATGTCTCTAAATCAGTCTGCAGATGTTGGACTCCAGAGACCTCAGCAGTAACACTTCAGTGCTTTCATCCTACTGTCCATCAGATGTTTTCCTGCTGTTAGGAACCTCCTGGATCTGATTTCATCTCAACACATAAAAACTATAAATCTGGAGCTGGAATTAGGGAATATTCTCACTGCAACTAACTTCATCCTTCATTCCTTCTCCCTGATCCATGGTCACACATTGTAGAGATGTGGACTGATGCACTTCGTCTCACAACTCAGATCTGCCTACAGATCAGGAACCAGAACTGAACTCAGCTGGGCCGTCTTGGCAGTGAGGTAGTGGAGAGAGTCTAACTTTAAATGCCTGTGAGGAACCACGTAGGAGGACGTGTCTGGGAGCATGAACGCATCACCTCAATAATACCTACTGGCCCTGGTCTGGACTCTGTAAACTCAGAACAACTATGGTCCAATTATGTGGTTCAATAATGTGGTTCTGATGCAGCCTCCCTGACTGAAGTATTTAGTTTGGGGCGCCTCCTGCTGGCAGAAGCTTTTCAGCACATTCAAACATGATTATTGCAGGGAAGGAAAACCCTTGAAGAGTTACAGTAATCATTGGGAATATTGTGTATATAAGTAATGGTTTTAAAAGGTATATATATTAGTCAGAGATTAAGACGTTTATTAGAATGGTTCGAAGAACGTTCCAGTTCATCTCATTCACCACCAGATAGAACATTGTTTAAACTTAATTGATCCAAATGATCAGTTTTCTGTTGAAAACTTCTTTGCAGCAGAGAACAAAGAGAAATTTGGTTGATTTGACTTAATAACATGTAAAGTTTTTCAGCAGGAGGCAGAAACATCAGGTTTTCTAATTATGAATAAAACATGAAACTAAAGTGGTTTGCAGCAGTTTTACTGCAGCTACAGACATCCTTAATAAATGTAACTTTCATGATGCTAACATGAAACTGCATCACATCATACCTGCATGACCTCATCACCGACCCACCTGAATGTGTGCTGCCAGCAGCCAATGAAAGCAGAGGCTGGGACAGGCCCCTTTCTTTTAAAATACACAACTTTATATGATACAGAGTAGATCATACCGGCTACCGACGGACTACTGACACTACAGTCCGACTGAGCAGATCAAGAGAAAGGAGAAACACAGGGAGAAGAGACAGCAGATAGATCATCGTGTCATCTGCATAGCTAAGAACTGGGCTGGTCAATTCCCGGACCAAAACCGGTCCGGGAATAGACCCTTGGGTAACTCCACAACAAACACACGCTGCTGATGAAAATTAAAATAACCAGCTTAAATAATATTAACTCATGATTACAATAAACACTGACAGACCGTTTCCTCCATGTTCAATACAAGAACCAGCTCATTAGAACATGGAACCATTTGCAGGTGTCCTTTAGTTCTGGCGAGTTACCTCTCCATGTGCAGATCCTTCTTGTTCCCCACTAAGATGATTGGTTTCCTGCAGAAACACACCAGCGAGTCTAGTCAGAAAGTCACAGTTTGCTCCTGAGACTTGGTAAAGGTCAACAGTTTCTGTTTACGTACTGGACGTTTCCCACCATGTCCAGAAGCTTCTCGTGGATCACTCGAACCACCTCGAAGCTGCACAAACACAAACACAGAATCTGTCATTCTGACACCGGTACCGGCCGTTTAAGCCCATTTTGTGCCTGTGCAGTTTTGGTGGTTTCATAGCTGAGTTTTCCAAATGGAGCTTTCTGCCACCAGGCCTTTCATACCAACTCTGCAGTACTTCATACCTGCCAGCAGGATGTTTAGTACCTACTTGGTCAATGATTTAAGCCATAACACGTGGCCGCCAGAACTGAGTCAGAACCTTTAGTAGACTCTTGTTCAGACATGTCTGTGTTTACTCGGGGCTCCAGATGGCTGAAACCTTTGGTGCTTCAGGATGTTCACAGTGAGCATCAACTTTCTGTGGAGCAACAAACATCTCACCAGCTTCAGCTGGAGGTTTATCCTTCTAGCATATCTTCAGAATGATGCAGCAGATAAAAATACAGTCCTGTTGGACTCTGGGTCTGATCTTCAGAAGGTTTGCAGCTTTGCAGAAGGTCCACACGTAAAGCTGATCTACAAACCAGGTGCTAACCGGATTGCGTGAGTATAATTAGTGGAACGGCGGGCGCAAACTGTTTAGCGTGTTTTCCTCCATGAAAATGCCAAACATCTGATAATGACCCAAATGCACAAATTAATGGGAGGAAGATATGCAAATGTAATGATTTACCACTCTGAACGCGATTTATCAAACCAGAAACGGATCGCGGTGCTGTTTCTGCGTCTAGATTTAGCGTGTTTGAAATGTAGGCGCTAACCGGGATGCAAAGATGTCTGCTGTCACTGTGGCCAGAAGGAGGCATAGATAGACTGACAGATGATGGAGAGAGAACCTTCTGTTCATGTGTCAACAGAGATGTCAAAGATAAAAATAATAAAAATAGGTGAGAATAGAGGATTCGATGTAGGATTATCTATGGTCTGATTTGGAGCCAATCACAAACAGAAGCCATGACATCTCCTATGGTTAAACTCTGTCTGGATCATTCCAGCACCATCACTGTCAGGGAGATCATCTGCTGCTGATCATGCAGAGCTGCACATAACGGATCATCTGCCAGAGAAACCCACAGCCTGTTAACTGTAATTGCACATCATGCTAAGGACCCACTGTGCTGTGATGTTGATAATATAATTAATAGAATAGAAATAAAGACATTATAAGACAGATTCAATCCTTCATCTGCAAACTGGCTGCTAAAATCACCGTTTAGTTAGTGAAAAATCAGCATTTTAAGGCATCGTCCTCCATGTGGTGAGAAAGACAGTATATGTCAGCCCAGACGCAGCACCGACCAGCTGCCCCGTGTGCACCGAGGGTGGAGGACGCCCACCTCTCTGGACACAGCTCTGCCCTCCTGCGCAACGGCATGTAATCCATCATTCTGACTAAAGGCGAAGCAGGATGTAGTTTTTGCCTCACTGGGTCCGTCCGGACCACGAACATAAAGCATCCGCCTGCAGAACAACTTGAAACTCAGCCTTCTGCGTGTGCAATTACGCACTGAGGCCCAAATGAACAGAGAGGAGAAATAATCTCAGGGCAGAGGCTGCGATGACAAACCTGCTGCTGTGAATAGAGACGACAAAAGTTAACTAAATGTAACAGTCCAGAAAAGCAGCAGCAGAACTGAACCGAAGGAACAAATCAGCAACTGGATCATTCATAGTGATGCAGCAACAACCCCTGCTGCAGGGGCAGTAGCAGCCAGCCAGGAGCACACTGCTGGGACCCAGCCATGGGTTACAACATGAGAGGCAAGTAAGAACTTTTCTGGAACTTTCTAAATAAATCGCATTAATCTACTTCCAGCACAGCCAGGAACAGGAACAAGAGGAGTAACAGCGGACTTCCTGCGACGTCACAGTTTAAATAAAAACCCTGTGTCCCAACAAACTGACCTCTTCCATGCAGGTCCCCAGCGGAGATTGAAGGAGACACAGCGCGCTAATTTCTCTTTGCAGGCAAACAGACATAACTCTTCAAACTGGATCCCAGAGTGTCATAAGATCATCGATCATATGCGCTAAGTTAAGGAGGAATGAATTGCTGTTTGTGTATCTGGTATTCATTCATTCATGAACGGGGTAATTAAGGTACAAGCGTTGCTTGACTTTCTCTCTGAGGTCTACAGAAGGAAACTGTGTTCCAGAGAGTTCCCAGCAGAGACCTTGTCTTTACGACGCCGAATGGAGCAGTTCTCCCAGGTCTGAAGGAAGAACAACTGGACCACAACACAACACGCCGCTCTGCGTGCAGTTTGACCCACAGCTACAGAGGTTAGCTGCAAGCTAAGCCTTTGTTTACCCACACATGGATGTTTTCCTCATCGTCCTCATGAGCATCAACTTTCTGTGGAGCAACAAACATCTCACCAGCTTCAGCTGGAGGTTTATCCTTCTAGCATATCTTCAGAATGATGCAGCAGATAAAAATACAGTCCTGTTGGACTCTGGGTCTGATCTTCAGAAGGTTTGCAGCTTTGCAGAAGGTCCACACGTAAAGCTGATCTACAAACCAGGTGCTAACCGGATTGCGTGAGTATAATTAGTGGAACGGCGGGCGCAAACTAACCCTCCTCAGCACGGTTCACATAGAGGTAGTGTTTGGGCAGAGAAGATTAGTTTAGAGTTAAATCATCTAAATGTTCATTTAATGACGTTTGTTTTTGTTTGTGTTGAGAAACTCAGCTACAGGAAGTGCTAGCAGACTAGCACCCAGCTAACGATGTGTTCTGTGTTTTTAAAGTTAAGACAAACTTTATTTAAAGGGTGGTTTTTAAACATAACGCACCGTCCACGCTTATGCATTTCAACCCTTTTATTAGTGGTATTTTAAAGGTATGTGTTTGGTTCTGGTAACCAGCTATAAGCTTCTTTGGTTCCGACACGTTCTCGCCCACTTTATGAGTCAGCTGAAGATCATTTACCCAGAAAGGTTGTTTCCAGTCTAGGAAATAATATTTCCCTAAATATTATTTTACTAAATCTGATAACTAATTAAACACCATTAAGACTCATTTATCCAAAAGGTTTGGTTCTTGTTCAAAATATTTCCTTCAATATTTTAATATTTCCTTAAATATTATTTTAATAAATGAAGGCAGTTAATGAGACACTGTTGAGAATTAGTCATCCAGAAGGTTGGTTTTATTCAGCAGATCATTATTTAAAACATTATTTTATTAAAATAATATTTTATCTGATCTTACATTGTGAATGGTTGTCTAAACGTTTGCTGATTATTACCTAACTTGGTTCCAAAACTAACTTAACTTCACTTCCAGATTCTTCAAGATAATCATTGGTTCTCAAACATAAACATTGCATGGTAATGTTGCATCACTCTTTTGGTCATAATTATCAATCATCTTTAATCAACTTGTTTATATTGTACATAGTCCATTAATCTTCATTATTCTTTAATTCTGCTTGGTAGTTTAGTTGGATTGTTTTAGCAAAGTAAAGAGTTTGTTGATTGAAATATGTTTGACTTTGAGTTGACTTATTTTTGTTAATAAATTCTTGTATTTTAAGAAATTGTGTGAATTTATTCCATATATGTGCAGAGTTTATACTGTTCAATAATGTCAGAGCTCGTCTCACACCTTTCTATTTTGTTCTAATACCATCGCCTTGATAGGGCTGGTATTCACAGGACAACCCTTAACAGACCCAAATATTATTTAATAAAATATTAATATTAATAATAAATATTAAATAATATAATATAATAATAATATATTCATAATCAGAGAAGAGCTGATGGATGTTTCTGATCCAGTCAGAATAAAACCCATCCATCCATCACTCCATGGACTGTCCACTTGTAGAAACATCTCAGCTCTTAGATGTGGAGGGAAACAAGCTTCTCTGCTTCTCATCATCTCTGCAGCTGTCTTCTTCTCTCAAACCTCTGATGGAACTGAAAACAACCTGATTAAAAGGAGAAAGTTCTACTTGGATTCCAGTGATCTTTCGGTGTCTGCAGCTGTTAAAACGGTACCTTTAACTTTGGTGTGTGGTGTAATGGATCCAGGGGCTGAAACAGGTCCAATCAGGGCAGCAACCTGCAGCTCTTCAGCCCGTATGCAGAGGCTCTCTGTAACTTTAATCTAACATAACCTGCAGGACAGCTGCTGGACCTGAGCTTCTGTTTGGTTCTAAGACACACACGAAGTTTCAGAGAGGAACGGAGAAGCTGCAGGTGTCTACTCAGCTTCTTTAAACATCTACCATCTCTGAGGCTTGTCTGTTGTCTGAGGTGATATTTTCTGACCCAGGAACCGTCAGATCTGCAGCGTGTCTCTGTCCTGGACCGACTCCGTCATCAGAGCATGACGGGAGGAGAGCCATCAGGGCTTACCTTTTGTAGGACGTTACAGAGTAGATGAGGACGTAACCGTTGACGTCGATGGTGTAACTCTCAGGGAAGATCGAGTACTCGTCCTGCAGCACATATCAGCTTGTTCTCAGTAAGATATTAGAAGGTTAGAGGATAAATCACCTGGAGGAGGTCTCACCTGTCCGGCCGTGTCCACCAGCTGAAGGTTGTACTCCTGACCGTTCACCGTCATGGTCTTAGTGAAAGCTGAAACAGACAGAGGAGCCTTCAGAGATCTGCTGATGGGTCCACCAATGGTGCGGAGACAGGGACTTACTGTTCTCTATGGTGGGATCATAGGAGTCCACAAACTGACCCTCCACAAACTGGATGGTGAGAGAAGACTTCCCTGCAAACAGAAACACAGTGAAGAGAACTGGGACTGGAGCTAGAAGTCCTGGTTCGGTTCAGGTCTGAGGTCCAACAGTAGATATTTTGTTGGCTTTTAATCAAACCATCATTTAGGGAACATTTAATGAATCAAAGATGCTCAAATAGTGAGAAGATCAGATCTTCTCCATCCAAACTTGAACATTTGAGCTGGTCTCTGTATGTTGCAGAACTCATGAACATGTCTGAGGCGTTAAACATGGTCCAGATCCAGGTTCAGGATCCAGTTCTACTTCCTGCAGAGTGAGGGAAATTATCCAGCAGTCCATTTATGGTCATGTGATTCAGGGAAGTAGTTCAGCACTGCTTCTGGGCCACCTAACAGGACCATCTGGCCCCTGTAGAACCAGAAGACCCTGTCAGAACACAGGAACCTTTTTACAGTTCCTGTGAGCAGCTGCAGAAAGTTCTCGCATGTTCTCTGTGTTCATTAAAATCCTTTATTTGATCTGTTCTAACCTTTTGCTTCAGACCATTAATCTTCTCAACATCAGGGGACTTTAAACATTTTAATTAGAGATTTACTACTTAGTTGGACCCAGATCAGAACCGACCAATTCTCCCATGATCAGTGATCAGCAGGTCCAATACTGCAGAACCAGACTTTTTATTATTTACCAACTGCATCAAAACTACAAACTCCCATCATGTTTGGTCCATAAATACCTAAACCAGCAGCAGGCTCTCTGAGGAACTTCTAAGAACCAGATGAAGCTGAGGGTTCTGCTATGATGCAGAGATGTTTTTGTTGGATTTAAAACAGCAAAGAACCTGCAGCAGATTTTGTCTGTTGGGTTAAAGTCCTCGGGAGGAACATCTCAGAACCAGTAGGTCGGACCTCAAAGAACTGGAAACATGGAGGAAATCAACCTTTTTGTTCTCACAATCCATCATAACATTTAGAAAAAGTCTGCTTCATGTTTCAGACCAACCACTAAACACTTTAAGTTTAACAAGGTCTGGTTGGAAACAGGAATGTTAACGAGGAACCGGGCTGGTTCTGTGTTTCTGTCCTCTAAATCCTCTGGCATAACAGATGTAAGCCTTTTTATGGTTCTGAAGGAGGTTCCTTCAGGTTAATGGAGTTGTTTCTCTGCAGACATAGATGCATTTATCTGTTTTCAGAGTAGAAAAGTAGGCGGTCTATTGTTATTTCATATAAGGTTCCAATCAGGGCTGCATGGTGGAGCAGCCGGGAGGTTCTGTGGTTCAATCTAGGGTTCTCACACTCCATTAACGTGATGTTAGGTCTGAGCTTGTGGCCATGGTTGGTTCTGTGTTTTCCTGTGGTGGACCGGGGACCTGTGCAGGTTGACCTCTAGAGATGTCTTCTTTCTGTTGCAGAAACAATCTGAATGTTCTCACTCAGGAACGAATAAAGTAGGACGCTCCTCTATTCTATTGTAGAGAGTGATTAAGTCTGCAGAGAATAGGAACCGTGATTTATAGGAACCAGGGACCATTTTTCTTTCCCAGGTGTTCCACTACAGGAACCAGAACCAAATCAGAGTAACAGGGTAGAAATGTTCCCCAGAACCCAGCCCTGGTAGGGAGGTAGGATGTTCTGAATGGACCCTGAACCATGTTGTGTCCCAGTTTAAACTCCTCTACATCTCATTTGTTCAGTTAACTTTAGACCCTAAAACAGGAGTCATCTGTTTGATGACGGGTTTCCCATTTAGTAACATTTACCATTAACTTAAACTTACTAACAGTTTATTAGCGTAAACTGGTAATAAATCGGACTCATTCAAAGGTTACACTCTGTAATCTTCCATGGGATCTGGTTTTATGGATCTGAACCGGTCTGCTTTCGATTTCCAGATTAGTCTCATTTGATGAGGACATCCTGGAGGTAGCGCTCTCTACATAGAACAGAAACTTTAAAGTCCAAATCTTTGCTTGCATTATATTTTGTGGTGCAATAAATGTTGAAGTTTATAAAGAAGAGGTTTTCGTCTTAAACTCATGCTGCAGAAGGTCAGATCCTCAGTTCTGATACTGGGTTAAACCTCCGTTCTGCTGACCTCATGCAGTCCTACAGGATCCAGATGAAACACCGTGATCCAGTCCCGGATCCAACTTCCTGGATGTGTACTAGATCATTCCTGGATCTGTCTTGGATCACCCTATTCTGGAGCATCCTTTTTTGGATCTGTCCAGGATCATTCTGTTCTCAGCCGCAGCATCAGGACCACACCAGCTGCAGCATCTGATTGGGTGTTAGCTCTGGGTCAGACCGGTTCTAAGTTTGGTCCACACACCCTCTGATACCGGATTTTTAAACAGTATGAACTGAAATCAACTCATCTTTGGGTCTGGGAACCTTCATGTGGACCTCTGACAGGATAGACATTAACCCCACTAGAACCTGAAAACTGATTCTAGTGGCCTGGTTCTGTTTAGTTCGGGTCGTTCTGGACTTACCCACCGACCTGTAGCCCAGTACAGCGATCTTCCGGGATTTTGGCAGCGGCATGGTCTCATTTGGATCATCTAAGCGGACATTCAGAACCTCAGAACCTCTGCATCATCTTCCTCCTAAAGCATCAGCGACTCACTGCATAAATAATGAGACCGCAACAACCATTGGCCAGTCGTAGGTCAGAGGGCGGGCTCTAACTCCCACCGTGTGTTCTGTTTGGTGCTACTGAAAACCCTTTGATCATTGGACAAATCGGACCTTTTTACGCCTCCCTTTAACCAATAGCAGAGCAGAACACGACAGAGTGGGCGGGACCTTTTCATTAGCTGCTGCTAGCTTCTCTCTAGCTAGTTTTGTCCTCCTTTCTCCGTCCGTCCTTCCGAACTTTGGACCTGAACCCGGGTTTAGATGGCCGCTGCCGCCCTGAAGAGCTGCTCTGTTTGGCGGTTCGTCAAACTAAGAAGGTAACATTTAAATGAAGACCGTGTTGGTGTCTTTCAGGTCAGTTATCGCGATGTTTGAACTTTAATTTGAACAGAAATCCTTAAACCAAGCAGGAAGCCAACTTCTCTGAGAGGAGAGCTGAATGTGTATTTTATAACAGCTTATTCTGATTGGTGAATTACACTCATAGTTTATAGAAATCAAATTTAAAGGAAAACCCACTGACCTTTGCTCTAGATAATGAACTTCGAACCAAAGAAAACTTGACAGTCTGGATCCGGTCCAGATTCTACCCTGGCAGTCTGGATCGATCCGTCCCTCCCTCTATCCTTCCTATCTGACTTTGGGTTGTTGAGATTTCCGGGTCCGGTCTCAGCAGGACATGATCAGAAAACCTCAGACCTCAGCGGACTTCGTTGGGTTTATTTCTCCTCCACCCAATAACAGCTCAGCCAGTCGGTGCTACAGCTGGAAGGTGGTTGTTTAAAGCTCTCTGTGTCCCCAGGTTGCTCAGATCCAGTGTTCCCAGTCTGACCTTCCATACTACAGCATCTCCTCTGATGGGTGAGTCTTCAGCAGATCCACAGCAGACTACAGGATTAGTACACTGAGGTAAGAGTGTGGGTGTGTCCTCAGGTTCCACGGTGGAGGATTTCGAACAGGCGAAGAGTAAACTGTCGTCGCTTAACAAAGATCCAGGAAACGAGGTCAAACTGAAGATCTACGCTCTCTTCAAACAGGTGAGGACGTCCAGATGTTCTACAGGTGATGTGATGTCGCTGCAACTTTAAGTTAATCCATCCAGGGAAGGTAAAATGATGTAGACGGTGTTAAATGATACTAATTTTCTCATCCTGATAAATGAATACTTTACCTTTTCCCCTGAACTCTTTCTGGTACTCTAATCTTCAGCTCCCTCCACAGATTCTCTATCAGATTCAGGTCTGGACTTTGACTGAGCCGGTCCAGAACATTAACATTTCTTCTAGTCAGAATAAACATGTTGGTGAATTTGAAGAATCACTTCAAACCTCAATCTGCCAGGCTGTGCTGTAGACAATGAGAACTGAATCGTTCATGTTCACAGTTCACCATCTCAACGCTCTGAGACAGAGGAGAACCGGCTGCTCTGCTGCTATCAGACCTGGGTTTCTGAATCAGGGTCTTACCTTGTTATTCACTGTGAAGTTCTGCTCAGCAACGAGGGAACCACACCCAGGCTGTCCTGGATCCTAACGTGCGACTGACTATGAAGCAACGCAGGAGAAACGACCCGAACATAGCTCCAATAACTGATGTTATTTATTCCGAGTTTTTTTTCTGTATTTCTGCACTCATCTTCTCCACCGCTATCATTCAGTCTGTCCTGTCTTCATCCATCTCAGTGTGGTTTGGATCATCCACCAAACAGGACAGGTCCAGACTGCAACGAATAATCAGGTCTGACCTTCCCTCCATCCAGGACTTATACAGGTCAAGGGTCAGGAAAACAGCAGCTAACATCTCTGCAGACCCCACACACCCTGCACACAAACTGTTTAGCCTTTTACCTTCAGGTGGCGCTACAGAGCGCTGTTAGCAGAGAGCAGCCGCTGTTCCCATAGTAACAACTCTTCCTCCTCCTCCAGGCCACTCAAGGTCCCTGCAACACTCCTAAACCAGGAATGCTGGACTTTGTGAACAAGGCCAAATGGGACGCTTGGAAGTCTCTGGGCTCCATTTCTCAGGTACAGTCTCCCCATAGGTTCCTTTGTGGTTCTTTCTAAACTCATTATTCTTCTGCTGCAGCTTCAAATCATCAACGTTCTGGTATTTTAAGATTCATTTTCAGTGCTTTAAATGTGATTCCTTCAGGTAAAGCCAGAATATCCCAGCCTTTAGTTCAGAGACAGTTCCTCCACTTCAGATCAAAACGTTTCTGCATCTAAAAACTCCAACAGTGAATCATAATTCATAAATTATTACAGTGAAAAAGTAATGATGTAAGAGTTTGCATCTGTCAGAATGAAGCCAGGGAGCAGTACTGCAACCTCATTGGCTCTTTGGTGGAAGCAGAGGGAGGAAGCTCCGCCCAGGTTGCTGCGAAGCCTGCAGGGGGCGGAGCCACATATGAGACGCTGTTGGTCACCACAGCCGATAGCATCACCAGGATCACGTTGAACCGAGCGGCCAAGAAGAACGCCATCACACCTGAGGTCAGCAGGTGACACCAGGAGGCTTTAATGATGTAATGTGAGGTTTTCTCCTGGAGGTTAACTTCCTGTTACTTCTTCTTTCAGATGTATAACGAGATCATCGCAGCTTTGGAGCAGGCAGCTAAAGATGACTCAAAGTTAGCTGTTTTCACAGGTAACACACACATGCACACACTCCATACAACTAGACGTATATTCCTGACCTTAACCAAAACCTAATTTCTCTGACCCTAAAAATGGCGGTCCTCAGAAGGTTAGTGAGTATAACAGTGAACATAAACGTGCACACACACACAGCTGTTTCTGTCTCTAGGTTGGCTGGATCCATGATGTTCGAGCTACGTGAACACATTTCAGTTATTTCTGATTCAGATCCCTTAAAAAGAACAATATTTAATTTGAGCATTCTTTATTCAGCCTTTAATTCTGAACATTAAAATGTTCCTCAACTCAAAGGATGGATGCAGAGCAGACAACCAGTTTGAAGTCTCCTGGTTGTTTGTTCCCAGCAGGCTTTCAGAGACTGCTTGTTCACATTTCTTTACTTTAGAAAATCCCCATAAACCTCCCTGTAAGCTCCCAGTTTAACAGACAAAAATTAGGATTTTAGTTTCAGTAAGGTTATTACTGGAGCTGTTAGTAAATTATTGTATCAGAGGAAGAAGGAAGACCAGAAACACTGTCTGCAGCAGAAAAACAGCATCAGTGAGTCATGCATGTATGAAGCATGAAAAGGTCCAGCAAAGAGCTTCATCCTTTCAACATTAGAAACATGTTGCAGGATCATATGAACAAAACCAGCTGCAGCAAACATGCAAAGAAGAGCTTTGAAAAGACCTCCAAGAACTCTGGAGAACGTTTTTTGAAGAGTTCAGGGTGTGATTTAATGATGATTCAATTAAACCATCTCAGTTTTGACCATTTTCAGTATATCCACTGTGTTGAACATCACTCGCTGCTGCTTTTTATTGTATGAAGACACCAGGGGCTTTATGAGGTTTACATAAAGCAGGGTGTTCTCTAAGAATCCAAGTAAAGCCACTAACAATCAGAACAGGATCCGTGAAGAAACGAGATCGGATCAGGATCTAAGTGTAATTGGTTCCTCTGGTGAACACATCTGGATTTGTTGTTTCCTCCCTGCAGGAGCTGGGGACTTCTACTGCAGTGGGAATGACCTCTCCAACTTCACCAAGATCCCAGAGGGAGGGGTCCAGGAAATGGCCAGGCAGGGTGCAGAGCTGCTCAGGTGGGCAATATTTGAAGTTCCTCTGTCCTGGTGCTCCTATCCCGGACCTGGTAACGGTCACCTGGGAGCAAGACAGTCTTTATTTTACTCAGACAATATTTTTGTTCTCCTCAGGAAGTATGTGAGGGCGTACATCGACTTCCCGAAGCCTCTGGTTGCCGTGGTGAACGGGCCGGCTGTGGGAATCTCCGTCACCGTGTTGGGACTCTTTGATCTGGTCTACGCCACAGAGCGGGTACAGAAACACACACTGTGGGCCTACCTACTGTGTCTTTGCAGAGTTCAGAGTAAATGAGGTGAGCTGGAGTCTCCTCTTCGTCCCATAATCCATTGTAGCATCAGCAGCTGAAGAGTCACAGCGCCCCCAACAGGAGCAGAGAAAGCTCCAGGATGGGACACATTAAAATCCGACCAATAAGGTCTCCGTCTCCATGGCGACAGTAAATGCAGAAGGTTCGAGATGAACTTCTTTGAGTTCACCAACATCTGCAGCAAGAGAAGTTCTACACTAGAGGCACTAGAGCCTTTACTTTTCAGTTTTTCCGACAGTAGGCAGACAGGAAACGGGAGCAGACAGGAAACGGGGGCAGACAGGAAACGGGAACAGACAGGAAACGGGAGCAGACAGGAAACGGGGGCAGACAGGAAACGGGGGCAGACAGGAAACGGGAGCAGACAGGAAACGGGGGCAGACAGGAAACGGGGGCAGACAGGAAACGGGGGCAGACAGGAAACGGGGGCAGACAGGAAACGGGGGCAGACAGGAAACGGGAGCAGACAGGAAACGGGGGCAGACAGGAAACGGGAGCAGACAGGAAACGGGGGCAGACAGGAAACGGGGGCAGACAGGAAACGGGAGCAGACAGGAAACGGGGGCAAACAGGAAACGGGAGCAGACAGGAAACGGGAGCAGACAGGAAACGGGGGCAGACAGGAAACGGGGGCAGACAGGAAACGGGGGCAGACAGGAAACGGGGGCAGACAGGAAACGGGGGCAGACAGGAAACGGGAGCAGACAGGAAACGGGGGCAGACAGGAAACGGGGGCAGACAGCAAACGGGGGCAGACAGGAAACGGGAGCAGACAGGAAACGGGGGCAAACAGGAAACGGGAGCAGACAGGAAACGGGAGCAGACAGGAAACGGGGGCAGACAGGAAACGGGGGCAGACAGGAAACGGGGGCAGACAGGAAACGGGAGCAGACAGGAAACGGGGGCAGACAGGAAACGGGGGCAGACAGGAAACGGGGGCACACAGGAAACGGGAGCAGACAGGAAACGGGAGCAGACAGGAAACGGGGGCAGACAGGAAACGGGGGCAGACAGGAAACGGGAGCAGACAGGAAAACGGGGGCAGACAGGAAACGGGAGCAGACAGGAAACGGGGGCAGACAGGAAACGGGGGCAGACAGGAAACGGGAGCAGACAGGAAACGGGGGCAACAGGAAACGGGAGCAGACAGGAAACGGGGGCAAACAGGAAACGGGGGCAGACAGGAAACGGGGGCAGACAGGAAACGGGGGCAGACAGGAAACGGGGGCAGACAGGAAACGGGGGCAGACAGGAAACGGGAGCAGACAGGAAACGGGGGCAGACAGGAAACGGGGGCAGACAGCAAACGGGGGCAGACAGGAAACGGGAGCAGACAGGAAACGGGGGCAAACAGGAAACGGGAGCAGACAGGAAACGGGAGCAGACAGGAAACGGGGGCAGACAGGAAACGGGGGCAGACAGGAAACGGGGGCAGACAGGAAACGGGAGCAGACAGGAAACGGGGGCAGACAGGAAACGGGAGCAGACAGGAAACGGGGGCAGACAGGAAACGGGGGCAGACATTTGGCAAAGGTCTCCGGGTCCGCAACTCGACCCCGAGACGGACGCAACCCCCACATTACATCGGTTTTTCTTATTTTATCTTGTATAAATATGTTTGTTTTATTTATTTTACACACCAGATGGTGGCGCCGTGCTCCAGCTCTGCTTTATCGACAATAAAGAGATTTTATTTTCTTAAAATCAGTCCAGGTTTTCCGGGTTTTCTTGGATAAAGACGAGAGTTCTGACAGGCTGTTGGACTGATGGATGAGATAAAGTTTCTGATCCGTTTCCATTAGAAATCTGTTGATGTGATGAAGCTGCTGCTCTCTGTGTCTCAGGCCACCTTCCATACTCCCTTCACCCAGCTGGGTCAGAGCGCAGAGGGCTGCTCCTCGTACACCTTCCCCAGAATAATGGGCCCCACCAAGGTACCGGCAGTCGGACTGAAAATCAGCCGCCGTTGGGTTATCAAACTGATTCTGACTGTGTCTCTGCAGGCCAGCGAGATGCTGCTGTTCAATAAGAAGCTGACGGCGACCCAGGCCTGTGAACTTGGTCTGATCACTGAGGTTTTCCCAGACAGCAGCTTCCAGTCCGAGGTGTGGACCAGACTGAAGACCTACGCCCAGCTGCCTCCCCATGTAAACACACTGAGCTCACCTTCACCAGCGTTATGCTTTGTCATGTGGTCCACATGCAAACCTATGGAGCTAAATTAGGGCCATAAAGTTTGTTCAAAAGAAAAAAATGTGAACCTGAAAAATTATTTTGAACCTCCCCCAAAAAAATGTGAAAACTGGAAAAAAAGTTTTGCAACTGAAAAAAAAAAAACACGAGAAACTGGAAAAAAAAAGTTCAAAACTACTTTTCAGATTCAGGTTTTTTTTTTTTTTCAAACTTGCAGATTTTTTTTTTCGGCTTCAAACTTTTGGTCCGGTTTTGGCGTGGGGGGCGGGGCCTCAGATCACATGACTGACAGCTCAACACAGCGGCTGAACAACATGTTCCCAGCTGTTGCATTCAGGGACCGTGGGAACTGGAAATATCTGTAACACATCATCAATATTCTATAAATATGTGACTGGTTTTGAAAGATAACTTGCTTCACCGATAGAAGCAGCTTATATGAAAACACGACGCGCATCTCAGAGGAGAAAATATGATCTTGACAGATTTTCACAGCATTTTAAGTCCATGTTGGAGATTTCCCATCCTCTCAACATCAAGCATGAAGCCCATGAAGTGAACCACCGTCCCACTAAGCCAGTTTGACCCTGGCTGTGAGTCACTTCACTAAATGAAGACCAAACACGTTTTAATCAAAAATGCACCAGAAACCGAAACCCGAGTCCAGTCCATGTGAAAACAAGTCCGGGCTTAATTATGCAGGATATTCGAAAAGTACTTCTTCGTTTTGCATCTGGTTTCATTCCTGCTGCTTAGTCTGGTGGTTCTTTAGCTTGATGTTGAGAGGATGGGAAATCTCCAACATGGACTTAAAATGCTGTGAAAATCTGTCAAGATCATATTTTCTCCTCTGAGATGCGCGTCGTGTTTTCATATAAGCTGCTTCTATCGGTGAAGCAAGTTATCTTTCAAAACCAGTCACATATTTATAGAATATTGATGATGTATTACAGATATTTCCAGTTCCCACGGTCCCTGAATGCAACAGCTGGGAATATGTTGTTCAACCGCTGTGTTGAGCTTTCAGTCATGTGATCTGAGGCCCCGCCCCCCATGCCAATACAGGGCCAAAAAATTAAAGCCAAAAAAAAAATCTGCAAGTTTGTAAAAAAAAACTTGAATCTGAAAAGTAGTTTTGAACTTTTTTTTTCCAGTTTCTCATCTGTTTTTTTTTTTTTTTTCAGTTGCAAAACTTTTTTTCCAGTTTTCACATTTTTTTTCTTTTGAACAAACTTTATGGCCCCAATTTAGCTCCATACAGACCTGTTATAAGGATGGAAGGTCATTGATTTACCACAAACTGACATGTCTAGAATGACCAGTAGAGGGCATCAGTGACCAGCAGCTCCTGGAGCGTCAGACAGTAGGCAGAAGGTTCTTCAGTGTAGGTGGACTACACTGAAGAACCTCTACTTACCGGAACCAGTACAAGCAAACCCCAAACAAGCCAACAATATGTTTCTCTTCAAGCTCCATCAGTGAAGGTTGGCTGCTCGTTTACTGTCTGATGAAGCCATTTCTCCACACCTAATGACATCACTGGCGCCCTCTGGTGGGTGGTCTATGTGTACAAGCTCCTTGTAAAATGGATCATCTCCTCCTTCACCACTGGTCTGCTTGTGGACCAAAATTCCAGATCAGAATATTCTTCTGGGTCAGTAAACATACAGTAGCCTTGAGAGGTTTCAGTCTGCTCGTCATCTTGGCTGAATGTTGGATCCATTCTGTTCTGTTAATGATTTCATTGAACCAATGTTTTTTCCAGGGCTGCAGTGAGTTTAAAGACAACAATTAGCAACAGAAGTTAGAATTTATTCTGATCCACGCCTGGTCCAAATCTAACTCGTACTCGTTGTCTTCCGCTTATCCGGGACCGGGTCGCGGGGGCAGCAGACTCAGCAGAGACCCCCAGACGTCCCTCTCTCCAGACACCTCCTCCAGCTCCTCCAGGGGGAGCCCAAGGTGCTCCCAGGCCAGCCGAGAGACATAGTCCCTCCAGCGTGTCCTGGGCCGTCCCCTGGGCCTCCTCCCGGTGGGACGTGCCTGGAACACCTCCCGAGGAAGGCGTCCAGGAGGCATCCGGTATAGATGCCCGAGCCACCTCAACTGGCTCCTCTCAATGTGGAGGAGCAGCGGTTCTACTCCGAGCTCCTCACCCTATCTCTAAGGGAGTGCCCGGCCACCCTACGGAGGAAGCTCATTTCAGCCGCTTGTATCCAGGATCTCGTTCTTTCGGTCATGACCCAAAGTTTATGGCCATAGATGAGGGTAGGAACGTAGACCGACCGGTAAATCGAGAGCTTCACTTTTCGGCTCAGTTCTCTCTTCACCACAACGGACCGGCACAGCGCCCCCATTACTGTGGCAGCCGCACCGATCCATCTGTCGATCTCCCGCTCCATTCTTCCCTCACTTGTGAACAAGACCCCGAGATACTTAAACTCCTCCACTTGAGGCAGGAACTCCCCTCCAACCTGAAGAAGACAAGCCACCCTTTTCCGGTCGAGAACCATGGCCTCGGACTTGGAGGAGCTGATCTGGTTCTGAAATGGACAAGGAGAAGAATATGAATCCTGTTGGTTCATGCCAGGAGACCAACTGAAGCTTGTTGATGTTTACTGAGGTTCTCCTGGGACATTCAACTTAATATTAGTGGGGGGAGGGGCAGAGCCTGTATGTATAATTATGACCCTCTGTTTGGGTCATAATTATACATACAGTCTGACTAATCTGACTTCATGTCCATGAAGGAAACTTCTGACCAGAACTGAGATGAGTTCAGATTCTAAAGCCATCTTCAGTTCTTAACAGGAGCTTTGGAGATGGAAAATAAATGAATGTCTCCTCTGTCTGTGTCTTCAGTCCCTGGCTCTGTCCAAACAGCTGATCCGATCCGTGGAGAAGGAGCGTCTCTATGCCGTGAACAACGCTGAGGTGGAGCGCCTGATGGAGCGCTGGACGTCAGAAGAGTGTTTCAACGCCGTCATGAGCTTTTTCCAGGCCAAGGCCAAGCTCTGAGGGGAAACACAGGAGATGTTTGTCCCATGGAGGAGGAACCATGGACATGTTGTGGATCAGAATAGAACCCGGGGTCTCATTTACAAAACAATGTGTAGGATCTATAGAACACCGTGGTCATCAAGCAGCTTCTCCTTTCTAAACCACAGCTGCTCCTCAACGTTTGCTACCAGGTTCCTCCTCATGTTCTGCCCTCTACACTCCAACCATAGATGGTCGATGCAGAGCATCTCATGAAGGTCAAGGTGTTTTTAAATGAGCCAGTTCGTCACTGTTGGTTCATGGTTACCAATGGCAACCAGGAGAAAAGAGGCAGAAATGGAGGTGCTGGTGAGTGAAGTGGAGAACATCTGATGTCTGGTCAGGTTAACAAAGCCATCCAGGACGGCAGGTATTACTGCGCTCAGCGCTGGATGAGATATCCCGGACCTCTGGATCATTTCACAGAATCATGAGGTTCCTAAAAGTGTCTTCAGGCTGAGACTTCATTAACTGTTGATGTTAAACACAGACCTGTCAGCTAATTAACGCTGGTAAGAGCCGGTTACCAGGAACCCCAGACTGGTTCACACTTGGAACTGGACAGGGACGATGTGGTTCCGGCGGGTCGGTCTCTCCAGTACTGGACCCAGTGCAGCACATAGGTCCAAGAGCTATGCTCTATGGAGTCTGAATCAGCATATTAGACCTTGGTGACCCCTCCTAATGGTGTTGTCTGTTCTGTCCGTACGCAACGTTTCTAAATGAGACCCCGGGTCAGTTCTGCTCGGACACATGAAGAGCAGCAGGAGCTAATAAACTGATCCTAATGTTTTAGAGATGATTTTATTCTGTTTGATTCTGTTTCAACTGGAGCTTAGTTTAGTTTAGAAGAACATTTAACCTTCAGGAAGATGTCCAGCTGTTTGGTTTGGAAGATCTAGGTTCTGGTGAAACATCTGAACGGCTGTTAGATGGATCCTCTGCCTTCTCCTGCTGCGCCACCATCAAGTGGACCTTTGAACCATGATGAACCGTGAGCTGGAGCTTCAGTCTAGATGACGGCTCGCTGCCTGCAGAGGAAACATGGGCAGCAGCAGAAGAATCGTTCCTCTCTTTGTTATCAGCAGCAGAATCATGGTGGACTATCCCTTTAGTGTTTGAGTCCAACTGGACAGACCCTCTGGTCCTCTGATGTTAAAGCTGAGCAGATGTCTTCATGGATTCTTCACCATCAGCTCTGCAGACAAACCTGAAGCCTTCACTGAACTCACAGCATCATCTGATGATTTCTAATATGAGAAGCTTCAGTTTGGAGTAAAAGTGCCTTCAACATTCTGGGAGATGTTCAGAGTCAAAGCTGCAGCTCATAGGTTTTCATCAGGAAACAGGAATTTGGGTCAGGTGGAAATAAACTGGTTCTGGAAACATCTAAAGTTTGCTTCTGAGCTTCAAACAATAAGTTTATTTGAAACTTAGTGAGAATTTGGTGAGATTTTCCTCCTGAAACAATATTTCTGCGTTTTCTGCTGGTTCTTCTAGAAACAGTGAAAGTTGTGAGGTTTCCTTCTCGTTTTCTCTAACGTGAGTTTACTTGACATGAACATTAAAACGTCCAAAACCAGAGAAATGAATCAGATTTCTCACCTTCGTCTCATCATTTATGTCCCATGATACCAGAACCTTTGATGGATGACTGCTTCATGCATCGGTACACAGTTTGTTCAGATGTTGAACGGATCAGATCCAACATGTTCCTGAAGGTGAGTTCAGTGTTCCTCAGAGGAACGAGCAGTGAGCTCCAGCCAGTAGCTACCATCACTGATTCACCATGGCAACGGCTGGAAGTAGGTCCTGATGCTGCTGTAGCTCCTTCAGGTTGATAATATTTTCCACGAAGACGTTCCGGAAACAGAACAAACATCCTCAATCAATTCCTCTTATGTCAGCTGTTCCATAGAACAAAGTTCTGTTTGATTTACACGACCAGAACATAATGAAATGCTGCCTCAGAGGGCAACACGAACATCTGTCAGGGTTCTGGATCCATTTTCTACCCGTTCACACTTCTTTCTGAAGACGTTGTGCTTCCGGGTCCTTCAACAGAGCAGAGTTGAACTGTTCTCCATACGTTCCCAGGTTCCCAGTAAAGGACTTCTACTGGGAGCTACAGATAAGGCAAACACGGGTTTACTAAACCAGGAAAGTGGACCACAAAGTTCTACGCAGAGTGATGATGGTAGATCATGATTAAACATTATATTCACTCATATTGCAAATCCTAACTGGATCAAGATGTTTCTGTGAATTCCTCCAATACCTGCAGGAGATAACTTTGAGCATGTTGAAGAGAGAGGGTTATAGTAATGGTCCACAGGTTCTGGTTCCATTAGTTCTGATGAGGTCTTCCCATCTGATCCGGACAGTGCAGGGAACGACCTTTGAACTGCAGTATGTTGTGATGTGTAATAATGAATCCTTCAACATGCAGTGATGGTGTGTTCTCATCACATCTGGAGTTAAATTGGTCTGAGGGTGCACCGGACCACCTGCCAGAACTGAGCTCTTGACATGGACCTGTAGGCAGCCGCCTAGGGCGCCATCTACTGAAGGGGGCGCTGCTGAGACAAGTGAAAACTTGGAATAAAATAAATAGCAACAATGAACCTGCAGAGTGTCTGTGAGTGAATGCTAACCTTTTAACTTCTGTTAGGAGTTAGCAGGAGGTTCTGATGTTCCAAGCTGAAGCTTCTAAAAGAGCTCTTCCACTAACTGAACGTTGGATACGAAGCTATGATCAGAGGCTAGCTTGAGGGAGGCGTGTTCCTCCTGAACCTGCTGAGATGTTAGATGTTAGAACAGCTTTATGTGACTTACCTGCTGAATGCTTGTTGGACAGTACTTCCTGTGTGAATGGGCCAAGGAGAACCTATACTGGGTCCAAAATAAATTAGTCATGTTTAAAAAACTCAAAAATAAAATTTTACTTCAGATCATCTGCATTGTTTTGTAGTTTATTTTCTTTAATCTTCAAAAAGATGAAGTTTTAATATTTTTACTTTTAATTCTCTGGACGTACAGTACAGACCAAAAGTTTGGACACATCTTCTCGTTCAAAGAGTTTTCTTTATTTTCATGACTATGAATATTGTAGCTTCACACTGAAGGCATCAAAACTATTAATTAACACATGTGGAATTATATACTGAACAAAAAAGTGTGAAACAACTGAAAATATGTCTTATATTCTAGGATCTTCAAAGTAGCCACCTTTTACTTTGATTACTGCTCCACACACTCTTGGTATTCTGTTGATGAGCTTCAAGAGGTCGTCACCTGAAATGGTTTTCCAACAGTCTTGAAGGAGTTCCCAGAGATGCTTAGTACTTGTTGGCCCTTTTGCCTTCACTCTGCGGTCCAGCTCACCCCAAACCATCTCGATTGGGTTCAGGTCCGGTGACTGTGGAGACCAGGTCATCTGGCGCAGCACCCCATCACTCTCCTTCTTGGTCAAATAGCCCTTACACAGCCTGGAGGTGTGTTTGGGGTCATTGTCTTGTTGAAAAATAAATGATGGTCCAACTAAACTCAAACCGGATGGAATAGCATGCCGCTGCAAGATGCTGTGGTAGCCATGCTGGTTCAGTATGCCTTCAATTTTGAATAAATCCCCAACAGTGTCACCATCAAAGCACCCCCACACCATCACACCTCCTCCTCCATGCTTCACGGTGGGAACCAGGCATGTAGAGTCCATCCGTTCACCTCTTCTGCGCCACACAAAGACACGGTGGTTGGAACCAAAGATCTCAAACTTGGACTCATCAGACCAAAGCACAGATTTCCACTGGTCTAATGTCCATTCCTTGAGTTCTTTAGCCCAAACAAGTCTCTTCTGCTTGTTGCCTGTCCTCAGCAGTGGTTTCCTAGCAGCTATTTTACCATGAAGGCCTGATTAACACAGTCTCCTCTTAACAGTTGTTCTAGAGATGTGTCTGCTGCTAGAACTCTGTGTGGCATTGACCTGTTCTCTAATCTGAGCTGCTGTTAACCTGCGATTTCTGAGGCTGGTGACTTGGATGAACTTATCGTCCGCAGCAGAGGTGACTCTTGGTCTTCCTTTCCTGGGGCGGTCCTCATGTGATCCAGTTTCTTTGTAGCACTTGATGGTTTTTGCGACTGCACTTGGAGACGCTTTCAAAGTTTTCCCAATTGTTTGGACTGACTGACCTTCATTTCTTAAAGTAATGATGGCCACTCGTTTTTCTTTACTTAGCTGCTTTTTTCTTGCCATAATACAAATTCTAACAGTCTATTCAGTAGGACTATCAGCTGTGTACTGTCTCCACCTCCTGCACAACACAACTGATGGTCCCAACCCCATTTATAAGGCTTGAAATCCCACTTATTAAACCTGACAGGATACACCTGTGAAGTGAAAACCATTTCAGGTGACTACCTCTTGAGACAGAGACAGGTTGCTCTCCTGTCAGAGAGACGGGTTTAAACAGAGAGACAGAGACGGGTTGTGTCAGGTTTAAACAACCTAAAATACTTACAGTTACAGATCTCGCACCGCTCTGAACAGCATCTGCTTGCACCTCTCTTTTTATTGTCTTTCGGGGGTCCCTAGTTTACAAAAACATGAATCTCTAAAGGATGGGAAAACAACAGCTGCATCGCAAACAGGTCATAAACAGCTTTATCCTTTAACAACACATTTCCACAGTCCTCTTCATCTTCCAGGGTTGAGTGCAATCAGCCTTCATCTTTATGACCTCCTCAACTGGACTGCTTCCTCCTCTGCAAGCTCAGCTCCATTTATGATCTTTGCCTGCAGAAAAACTCATCAGATCATTTACTCACACAAACATTATGAAATAGTCAAGTTAAAGAATAAGAACAATATAAGACAAATCTTTATTCAGTTATTCCAACATTTCCTCCCTGTTTATCTTATATCTGCTCATATTCTCATATCACTTAAACAGCCACTTCTCTCAGATTTTTAACTATAAGATTATTTTCATGAGTACAAAGACAAGAGGTACTTACTGACATTTAAATCACAGATTCATATAGAAATGGATCTGGATACAGGTCAGAAAAGTAGTCAGTCTCATCCTCGTCATCTTCATCATCCTGATGTTTAAATAACAGATAGAGTTGTGTAACTCTGTCTTCCATAGGAGAAATAGCTGTGGTGATGAGACGGTTAAGCAGAGAACGAAGGCAGGGAATACAACAACATCCACACAATGTCAAAATTGCAGCAAACACTGCAAAGGAAATGATTACTGATGATACTAAAATGTTATACTTCCCAAACACATCCAGCCAGGAGTCCCACATCGAGGTATCTACTCCATAATGCTCCTTCATTTTTCCTTTTAAAGATCTCAAACCTTCTATGGCTTTAGTGAGGCTGCCATCAGCAGCAGTGTTGTTAGGTATGAATGTGCAACATTTTTCTCCAAAAATAGCACAAACTCCTCCTTTTTCAGCTAACAACATGTCCAAAGCAATTCTATTCTTGAATGCCATCAGGGAAGTTGAAGCCAATTAGTCATGGACAGTTCAAACCCGCTTTGTGTCCAATTTCCTAGTTTTTGCACATTGTAGTGAATATAGTTGATCCTGTCTACGTTTCTGTTCAACATACATCACCAACAGATACTTGATTCAAATCCTGCAGCTACTTGATCAGTTAATTTATATTCATCTATAGCATCTATGTATGTAGAGTCTCCCTCAGTCTGCCAAGCTACTGCTCTGCACTTTCTATCACACCAATCATGTGGATTTAACACTAGATAGTCCATCTGTTACTTCATCTACTAACATAGGATATAACCATAAAGTAATTAAGCACAGAGTCCTGTTACTTTTGAAGGTAATCAATCAAACAACCACCACCAAATGTCTCCTCTAGAGACTTGTTTAAAACACTTATTTACTTTTACAATTGTAGTACACAGTTATGATTCTGGCCCGTCTGCCTGCTCTGTCTTCATGTAATCAGCTAATCTGCTTCACCTGTCTGCTGCTGCACTGGAGTGCAATCAATCAATCATGCCATGCACCTGTTTTTCTGCAGTTATATTCAGCCCTCAGACAGGCAGACAGTGCCAGATTTTCGAAAACCTACCAGTTAGTAGAAGTCCAGCATTCCTTCCTGCCTGACCACGTTTTTGACCACTTTTTGCATCTTGGATTTCCCTGCCTTGCCTGAACCCCATTGGATGTCTCTCGCCTCTGGATCACGACCTTGTTTCTGCCTCTCGACCAAAGCCTCCTGCTTCACCCTTGGATTTGTCTGCCTGAGTCTGCCTCCCTGGTTTCACCCAGTTACTGCCCCCCCCTTGACTACCGAGCCTTGGATCTTTCCCCCTGTCGGCAATCCGACTTCTGGCTGCGGCGTGTTCTGCACCGATCCTCCCGGTCTGGAGACTGCCAGGACCGCACCCCGCAAAAGAGCCTATTCTGATTCCTCCGTCCTACACGGACTCTGTTAAGTGATCCCGGGTTCCCGGCTGGTGGAGTCCTGAGTATTTGTGCGTTGCTCCTGAATAAATCGTTTAACTTTTATTCTGTTTGTGGCTGAAATTCTGGGTCCTCCGTCCTGAACCTCACAGTACACCATACTGCAGTGAGATTCCCCAGTTTATTACCTCTCTCTGTCATATTTATACATTTATAGTTTCCAGTGGTGACCTGTTTATGGAAAACTGATTTATCCTTATCTGCTGTAGTTACAGGAAAAACAGAATCCCAGTGCTGACACATTTCATTAAATTAGTTTGATTCATTACTTCCATCACACAGAGTTGTGGTATCACAGCTGGAATTATTTATAATAAAACTTGGGACCCAAACACACAACACAATCTCTTTTAGTCATGTTAGCCTCTTGCTCTACCATCAATAATCAGTTATTATTTGTTCCTGATACTCCAGTAATAACCTGGAACTTAGTCATCTGTGGTTAAGTTTCCTAACATAATTTTTACTCTCTTCGCTTTGTTACCTGGATTACATTATCAGCTTTATGGAACTTAAACAACTTCTTTTGATAACTAGCATAAGCAGTGGTGCCCCACTCTGGTGTCCAATTATTTCCTTCATCAGCTACCATCATGGACCATGAGGTGTCTCTTCTATCATTAGTTATAATCCTGTCCTTTCCTTCCTCATTTAGTCAAACTAATGAGTGGATCAGCACCACAGCTATGGTTTTAGATTTCACGCACACTTGAATACCATAAGTATAAGAAGTTTGTTTAGTGCACATAGTTAGGTTATCTTGCCTTCCTTGATTTAGCGCTACTTGTTTCATATAACTCATAGCAGGTGTTGTTACATTCTGATTCATCTTGACTGGTTCCCAGAAATACCAGAAAAATAAGAAAATCAATATGAGAAAAAAATATAAATACCCAACAACGGAAAGCATTGTTCATCCATCTAAAAGTCATTTTGGCTGAAATTTTGACTCCTCTAAATGGTTCCAGTGTCTTAATTGTCTTCACTGACTTTCGGGTCTCTCCAGCCTCTAAATGTCTGGGTCCACCCTATTATCAGTCTATAAATCACTTCCCCTGATGGAGCTTTCAACCAAAATGATCTTTTTACAATGTATAAGGTGAATCCAGGTTATTTTACTGCCCTTGCAGTGGTTAATAATACCTAATATGGATCCTCCCATTTTGGTGAAATACCAATGTTCCTTCCTTATTAACACCCAGTCTCCTGGTTTCACTAGTTGGTTTTCCTGCTGGGAAATAGAACATTCCTCATTAGTTTAAATATATTTCTGTTGTTTTTCTAACATACTCCTCATATAATCAGCTAGGTTAGCTTCTTCATCTAACTCCCACTTATTTTTGAACTGTGGTAATCTGTATGGTCTTCCAAATAACATTTCATAGGGTGTTAACCCTGAGGTTCTTGTAATGTTTAGTTGGAAATAGTTCTATCCGTTTAGAAAATGCATCTATAATGACTAAACAGAACTTTTTCCTTCACTATGGTTTAACTCAATAAAATCCATATGAATTGTTTGAAAGGGTATCTTAGTTTTGAAAATTGTCCCCTTTGTTGTCTTAACTTCCCTTGTGGATAATGTTTTACACATGTTAAACATATTTTACAAAAAGTTTTTAATAAGAATTTAGAATTTAATCAATATGTTATATAATATTAATATATATCTGTCCTACTATTCCCCCTTGTTGAGACATTATGAAACACGATGGCTCAAATATTGCTTCCATTTATAGGTTCTTTGGTAGGACAGGTTTATTATCTGGTCATATATAGTTTTCATCTTTTAATTCAGCTCCATGTTTTTTCCACATTTCTATCTCCTGTAGTGAGCTTTGTTGTTGCATCTTTTCTAACACTATATCCATTGTCACCAATACATATCCTGTTTGTGTCTTCTCCCTCTCATCTTTTTAGAGAAATCATTCACATAAACTATTTTATGATCCTGCAAATCACTTCTAATTTATTTCTTTTTTTTTTCCTAATTCTGCAGTATTAATGCTGAAACTGCATGAGAAACTCTTAAGGTTAAAAGGTGAAACAACACTATTGTAGCACTGCAACTGTCATTTTAGGCTGCAATTACAGCTCTCACATAATATAGTTTCACACACGCAACACTATCTAGTTTTGAAAAGAAATAGGCTATTAGTTTCATTTTATCTCCATGTTGTTGAACCAGAACTGAAGTCATAAAATGTCCCTTGAGCAATATGTATGGTTGACCTAGCTTAGTTTATGAGCTCTCTTATTCAACATTTAATTTCATTTCCTTCCGGCAAAATGCTACCAACCAAATTATCCAATTCCCTTACAGTGGAATTACCTAGTCGTTTCTGATCTCCTTGCGGCGAGATCCTACCTAAATTTATCGCTATTTCTTTGTGGCGAAAAAAAACTTCCCAATGCAGTGTCCTTAACCGGCGACACACTACCAAACGACTTTTAAGTACTTTTCTTCTTTAGCCAAACCCACATCAGTAGGGTCTTTTGACCATAACTTATCAGGGACTTCATTCAAGAACTGTTCCTCCTGTTCAGTAAGGAATATTTCTCATTGATGCTTTATATGCAAATGTATCCCTTCCTCCACTGTCACCGTCCAGAATAATAATTTTCTAGTTAATCCAGTGGATGAACTGGTTTCTGTATTCATTATTGTTACAAACCAGTCTGTGGCATCTTTTCCCCTCTGCACTATTCTTCCCATGTCCTGCTACTTGAGTTCTTTATCCTTGAATAAAGACGTGTGGAGGTGTCCAGAGCTTCCTAGTGTCTTCCGCTAACAACTTCAGCAACTGACGTACTCTTCCTATCTGAATAAACATAAGTTACCATGACTTTGGTAGGAGTTACTTTTATTTAATGCTTCTTCATAAGTTTTATCTGGTCCAGGAGTATTTTTATACCACATGGTAATATGTAGATCATCTGGTGTCATCTGATCTTGTAGTCGAGTAATGACATTTCTTCCTTCTGTTAATAAAGCTGTCCCTATGTCTAGGGGTGGCTTATTCAGAACATCCAGTTAATAGTGGTAATAAGGTGGTCCTACTCCTTTTTTAACATCAACACCCTGATGTGTATTGTCTGTAGTTTCCTCTGCTCACTCCTCTCTGACCCCTGCGGTTTTTGTCCTCTGCTCTTCTTGCTGGAAAAAGGTGTTGACTATTTTTTTTCATAACTTTTTCTGCATGGAGGGCATGATTAACATAATCTTCTAGATTTGCTGTGGGGAACCCTATAAAATATCTCCTTACTCAGGTATTAATTACATCCCTGGAACCAGCATGTAGTGCATTTTGTTTAACTGCTGTCAATAAGCTCCTTGCTCGTCTTCATCTTCTTGTAGACCACTATGTATTTTAAACACTTTTGTCAGTGTAATCCTATATTCTTCAAAAGGTTCTTCATCTTTTTGTTTCACTCTGGCTATTTCTGCGTAGTCAGCTCTGCGTCTGTATCTAACTGTAAGCCTATCGATTAATCCCCTCATTCTGTTTGTTCTGCTGTTAAAAAGAGTAAAATATTTTCTAAGGTTACTCAGAGAAAAACCGTGTCATGCCATGAACCTCCGTGACAAACTGTATCAACAGCCTTCAGCGTCTCAAACAATAATAAATAAACACAAATAAAACATACATGAGGTACAGCCATGGTGGAGATGGATTTATTCACCAAAGGGAATCATTTTAGCCCATCCAATCCTGTCAAACCTCATCAGATCTTTGGTACAAAACAAAAACTTTCCACCTACTCTTTTTACTCCCTTTCTTCTGTCCTGCTGTTCTACTTTGTAAATCCATCAAAATTTACTTCTTAGCCCTCTGACCTTTTCTGCTTTCCACAAAAACATCCATTCTTTTCTCCTGCATCACATCTTTCTCTTTTTAGTTACTTTTAACCAATAATCTACATCCTCATAACCACGGAACTTTCAGTATTTTTACTAATACTTTAAGCAGAACTCCGGCGCACTGCTGTTACCTGTTAGTGCCTAGGTTCACAGGTTTTGTTTACTTCACGCAATGACCCCCAGTCATTCGTCACACTTTTGTTTTAAATCCAGATTCAACTCACCACTTTGTCCTCTCCTCTCTTCTCTCTCAGAGTTCCGTCAGCCATCAGACCCCAGCGGGCGGGCCGAGATCCAGTCCCGGAAAGGGTCTGTGTGTCTCCTTGTTGAAGACAGCCGTGCGCACGGTCTTTTCCTGGAGTCTACCGACCCGCTGGAACCATCAGGCGTAGTTGGAATCTGGTTCTCGAAGGACCAAATTAATGTCAGGTTTAACCAACCTACAATATTTATAACATCACAAAAAGAAAAGAGAGACAAATAATTAGTTATTTTACTCGCTGCGAGGAGAAACAGTCAAGATGTGCTCAGTTACAGATCTCGCACCGCTCTGAACAGCATCTGCTTGCACCTCTCTTTTTATTGTCTTTCGGGGGTCCCTAGTTTACAAAAACATGAATCTCTAAAGGATGGGAAAACAACAGCTGCATCGCAAACAGGTCATAAACAGCTTTATCCTTTAACAACACATTTCCACAGTCCTCTTCATCTTCCAGGGTTGAGTGCAATCAGCCTTCATCTTTATGACCTCCTCAACTGGACTGCTTCCTCCTCTGCAAGCTCAGCTCCATTTATGATCTTTGCCTGCAGAAAAACTCATCAGATCATTTACTCACACAAACATTATGAAATAGTCAAGTTAAAGAATAAGAACAATATAAGACAAATCTTTATTCAGTTATTCCAACAGGTTGGTCTCTTATCAGCGAGACAGGGTTAAACAGAGCGACAGAGACAGGGTGGTCTCCTGTCAGAGAGACAGGGTTAAACAGAGCGACAGAGACAGGGTGGTCTCCTGTCAGAGAGACAGGGTTAAACAGAGCGATAGAGACAGGGTGGTCTCCTGTCAGAGAGACAGGGTTAAACAGAGCGACAGAGACAGGGTGGTCTCCTGTCAGAGAGACAGGGTTAAACAGAGCGATAGAGACAGGGTGGTCTCCTGTCAGAGAGACAGGGTTAAACAGAGCGACAGAGACAGGGTGGTCTCCTGTCAGAGAGACAGGGTTAAACACAGCGATAGAGACAGGGTGGTCTCCTGTCAGAGAGACAGGGTTAAACAGAGCGACAGAGACAGGGTGGTCTCCTGTCAGAGAGACAGGGTTAAACACAGCGATAGAGACAGGGTGGTCTCCTGTCAGAGACAGGGTTAAACAGAGAGACAGAGACAGGGTGGTCTCCTGTCAGAGAGACAGGGTTAAACAGAGAGACAGAGACAGGGTGGTCTCCTGTCAGAGAGACAGGGTTAAACAGAGAGACAGAGACAGGTTGGTCTCTTATCAGAGAGACTGGGTTAAACAGAGCGATAGAGACAGGGTGGTCTCCTGTCAGAGAGTGGGTTAAACACAGAGACAGGGTGGTCTCCTGTCAGAGAGACAGGGTTAAACAGAGAGATGGAGACAGGGTGGTCTCCTGTCACAGAGACAGGGTTAAACACAGAGACAGAGACAGGGTGGTCTCCTGTCAGAGAGACAGGGTTAAACAGAGAGATGGAGACAGCGTGGTCTCCTGTCAGAGAGACAGGGTTAAACACAGAGACAGAAACAGGGTGGTCTCTTATCAGAGAGACTGGGTTAAACACAGAGACAGAGACAGGGTGGTCTCTTATCAGAGAGACTGGGTTAAACAGAGCGATAGAGACAGGGTGGTCTCCTGTCAGAGAGTGGGTTAAACACAGAGACAGAGACAGGGTGGTCTCCTGTCAGAGAGACAGGGTTAAACACAGAGACAGAGACAGGGTGGTCTCCTGTCAGAGAGACAGGGTTAAACAGAGAGACAGAAACAGGGTGGTCTCTTGTCAGAGAGACTGGGTTAAACACAGAGACAGAGACAGGGTGGTCTCTTGTCAGAGAGTGGGTTAAACACAGAGACAGAGACAGGGTGGTCTCCTGTCAGAGAGACAGGGTTAAACACAGAGACAGAGACAGGGTGGTCTCCTGTCAGAGAGACAGGGTTAAACAGAGAGACAGAAACAGGGTGATCTCCTGTCAGAGAGACTGGGTTAAACACAGAGACAGGGTGGTCTCCTGTCAGAGAGACTGGGTTAAACACAGAGACAGGGTGGTCTCCTGTCAGAGAGACAGGGTTAAACACAGAGACAGAGACAGGTTGGTCTCTTATCAGAGAGACTGGGTTAAACACAGAGACAGAGACAGGGTGGTCTCTTGTCAGAGAGACTGGGTTAAATAGAGCGATAGAGACAGGGTGGTCTCCTGTCAGAGAGTGGGTTAAACACAGAGACAGAGACAGGGTGGTCTCCTGTCAGAGAGACAGGGTTAAACAGAGAGACAGAAACAGGGTGGTCTCCTGTCAGAGAGACTGGGTTAAACACAGAGACAGGGTGGTCTCCTGTCAGAGAGACTGGGTTAAACACAGAGACAGAGACAGGGTGGTCTCCTGTCAGAGAGACAGGGTTAAACACAGAGACAGAGACAGGGTGGTCTCCTGTCAGAGAGACAGGGTTAAACAGAGAGACAGAAACAGGGTGGTCTCTTGTCAGAGAGACAGGGTTAAACAGAGAGACAGAAACAGGGTGGTCTCTTGTCAGAGAGACTGGGTTAAACACAGAGACAGGGTGGTCTCCTGTCAGAGAGACTGGGTTAAACACAGAGACAGGGTGGTCTCCTGTCAGAGAGACAGGGTTAAACAGAGAGATAGAGACAGGGTGGTCTCCTGTCAGAGAGACAGGGTTAAACAGAGAGATAGAGACAGGGTGGTCTCCTGTCAGAGAGACAGGGTTAAACAGAGAGATAGAGACAGGGTGGTCTCCTACAGAGACAAAACTGAACAGATTATTAATGCTCAGAGGAGGAAAAGAACCAGGACTGAACCAAAAAGGTTAATTTGTTTTAGACTTGTGAGCTGCACGGTGGAACAGTTAGTAGCACTGCTGCCTAGCAGCAAGAAGATTCAACTCCGGAACTGGGGTCTTTCTGCATGGAGTTTGCATGTTCTCACCGGGTATGCCAGCTTCCTCCAGCAGTCCAGTCACATGACTGTTAGGCTAATCGGTCTCTCTAAATTGCTCTTAGGTGTGACTGAGTGTGTGCTTGGTTGTTTGTCTTATCTAATATTCATCATTTCTTGTCTAATGTGCTCATTAATATTTTCTTTTATTGTTATTCTCTTCATTTTCAGAACCAATGTAGATGAAAGACAAAAAAACAGCACTTTGAGGATTTGTGTCAGCAGAACAAACTGGATCTATTGTTTCTGGACCTTGAGGTCAACATGTTGTTGAGCTGTTTGCGTCTGACAGCAGGAATGTTCTGCAGACGTTTATCAGACATTATTGGATAAACCATCTAAAAACACATGAAAATATTCAACTTTTAGACTAAATATAAAGCGGTTCTGGTCTTTAGGTTTTGCTTCTAAATGATCTACAGATTTATGTTTATGGATTTCTGACTCTAAGCTTTGACCTCCTTCAGACCAGGCAGGTTGGTTTGGTCCAAATTGAGATGACTTGTAGAGGTCTATATCAGAATCAGCTTTATTGCCAAGTTTGTACATATAAACAAGGAATTTGACTCGGGTACACTTATATATCTTTATGTCCTTAAATATACATATATACAAAGGTGAATCAGAGCTAGATGAACACAGTACCGTTGGTTGGTGTCTAAATGTAGCCTGAAGGTTTGAATCGGGTCTGCGGATCAGAGGGTACGTGGTTCGAGTTCAGTCCTGGTGTCACTACAGTACCAACACTTTCAAATACAGAACAATTTCTGGGTCATGTAAACCTGACCAATTAATTATCTAAATCCTGTCGAGGCCCGTCTTACTTCTAAAAGTAAATTTCTGAAAACTAAAACGTTTTTCTTCAGTTGGTGTCGGATTCAAAAACTCAGGATGGACCTTTTTTCAATGTGGACTGTTGATGATCAGCTGAGCAGTCAGGACCAAAGCTGGTTCTGATTTAGGTTCTGAAGATAACAGAGAAACCAATGAACACCCCCACCCTCCTGCTGATGAGACATTAGTTTGACTTGAATGAGGGGGTCAGTTAAAGGAGCAGACCGCTGATTTTATGACCGTTAACCCTTTCTCTGCTGTCTCTTCGAAGATCTGCTCTCCATGTTCTCACCACGTTTTCCAACTCTGTCTTTCCTCCTGAAACGTTCTTCTAGATTGTCCCGTTTGAACTTTAGTTCTCTACTGTACCCTTTGAAGGTTCTGATGAGTCAATCAAGATAACTGATCAGAGATCAATGAAGCTCAAAGGCTGCTGGGCTGATAAACCAGGATTAGATAATAATTTAGATTCTCAATAATCACCAAACAAACATAGTGCCCCCTGCAGGAGGATAAAAGATCAAACAACCATGAGTCTGAACTTATTTAGAACTTCTTTTCAACTGTTTTACGGTTTACATCAACAACAAACACCCCCTCAGTCTGATCAAATGGTACAACCCTTACCCCCCACCCCCCACCTCTCCACAGAGCTGAATGAATGGATGGGGGGGAGGAAATGTGGTGTTTCTGCAGCAACAAATTCCTGTAGACTGCTTTGACTCTCCCAGTTAACACCAGTTTGCCTCCAGTTTGATCTGCGTGCTCCGAAGCTCTGGTCCGGTTCCAGTTCAACTCCAGCCGGGCTTCATTCTGACTGCTGGAGACGCTGGTTTCTGTGTGGAGATGAAGTTGTTGCTGCTGCTGATTCTGATGGAGCGAGCTGCAGCTCAGCAGAAAGGTCAGACCTTATCTCTTCATTCATAGGTTTAACTGGGTTTTACACAGTTTTAATGGGTTCTTTTGGGTTTTGAAGGGTTTAACAGAGTTTGACTTGGTTCTACAGAACTTTATAGGAAATGTTTCTGGCTAAGCTGAAGCTGGAGATATGACCAATAATCAGATTTCATGACCTGAAGGAAAGTTGGGATTCAGTGTTTCCTATTTTTAAAGTTTTGATTAAATTCACTGAAGACCAGGAGAGTGTGTTAGTGTGTGTGTGTGTGTGTGTGTGTGTGTGTGTGTGTGTTCCTGTCTTGGCATCACAATGAGAACCAATTTTCCGATTTCACCATCAAATTGAGGACCGTTTGTACCAAAGTGAGGACATTTTGCTGGTCCTCACGACCTATTTTGCTAACGGTTAGGTTTAGGACTAAGATGTGAATTGAGTTTAGGTTAAGGTTCAGGTTATGGTTAGGTAAGCACTGGTAATAGTTAGGTTTAGGGTTACTGTCAGGGTTAGGGCATAGAAAGGGTTGAAAATCAATGGAAGTCAACACATGGTCCTCACTACATATAGCAAAACAAGAGTGTGTGTGTGTGTGTGTGTGTGTGTGCATCTCCTGATGCTTTCTGGTATTTTGTCTTCAGTTTGGTTTCTTCTCCAGCCTCTGTCGTGTTCTCAGCTTGTTCTCCATTAGGTTCTTTAACTTTGATCTCTGTGATCGATTAGTGAGAAAAACTCACAGCCATCATCCCCCACTCACAAACCTCCCCCACAGAGCTCTGTGTGGCTCTCTGTGGGGGAGGGCTCAGAGGTCAGTGTGGACATGAAGAGCCTCAGTACAAACATGTACTTTCCGTGATTGGTCAGAACCTTCTCTCTGGTGACCTTTCTGCTCAATCTAATCGCAAGGGATCAGCGCTAAATGGATCTTCAGATCTATCCACACTTGTTCTCTCTCACTCCACCTGACTCCACAGGTCCATATCTATCCATACTGGTCCCAACGGTCCAGAATGACCACTTGTGACAGGCCTTTAGTTTGTCAGCCAGGCATCCGTGGGCTAATCAGTGATTCTGTATGACTTCTGATGCAGGCAGTCACCAGAATTAAATCCTCATCCGAGAAGAACAGCTTTCAGATTCACCAGAGTCCCTGTTCCTCCAGAGAGATTAAAGAGAAGTGGAGCAGAACCAGGCTCAGCCCGAGACACAGGAGCAGAACTAGGTTCAGTGCAAAGACTTGGAGCTCACCACCAAAGATAAATCATCTATAAGAAGGTTTAATGGATTTGATACCACTAAAGATTTTTACATTACATTTTCAGAACAGGATAAATCATTTTCAACATGACATTTTTAAAAGCAATTTTACTCTTTTTATTTTAAATCATCTCTTCAAAGAAGGACAGAAAGTACCCTGATGGTTAAAATGAACTTAAACCTAAATCTGCCAGGGGTATGAATAATTCTGGGCTTTGCTGTACAACATCCATATCTGCTGTCGGTGTAGAAAAGGACAGTACCAGAATAAGATGGACCCAACGGTCAGGATGTGTTCTCCACCATGATGTTCTTTACAACGAATGAGTGGGAAAACCCAGAGAAAGTTCTGCTTACTGAGCCCCACATCCTCTGATGGAGCTTCAGGCACTTTAAGAGCTTTATTCAGAGACCACCTGAGGTGTTTCCACAGCTGATCACACACAGCCTCGTTAATGTGTGTTCACAGCTGAACTCTAACAGACTGGATTTTACATCCCAGCGCTTTCAGAGAGGTTCTGGTTGGGTTTTAGGTTTGTTCAAGGTGAACGACAGGAACCAGACACAACAGTCTGACCTCAGTCTGTTCAAGCTGTTCTCTGATCAAGGTTCTTCTCATTACAGACAACTCACATTGCCTCTTCATCATCTTTTCTTTCCCTTTGAACTCATTTTACAGCAAATCTGTTCTGGTTCTGTTTCACGTTCCAGGTCTGACTGACTCCTCATCATTTGGTCATTTTCTGTTTTTAAATTATTTATGTAGGAACACTTTAAAAAAACTAGGAGAGGAGAAAACATCTCAGCAGGATTCAGCAGCTGAGTCAACATGTCTATTCTGAGGTCACATGATCCTCTGACGTCACATGACACAGCCTCAGGAGCTGAGATGGAACCAAAAGAAACCCCCTGCAGAAACTCTGTCCATCCATCCATCCATCCATCCACTAATCCATCCATCCATCCATCCACTAATCCATCCATCCATCCATCCACTAATCAATCCATCCATCCATCCTTCCATCCATCCATCCATCCATCCATCCACTAATCAATCCATCCATCCATCCTTCCATCCATCCATCCATCCATCCATCCACTAATCAATCCATCCATCCATCCATCCATCCATCCACTAATCCATCCATCCATCCATCCACTAATCCATCCATCCATCCATCCACTAATCCATCCATCCATCCATCCACTAATCAATCCATCCATCCATCCTTCCATCCATCCATCCATCCATCCATCCATCCATCCACTAATCCATCCATCCATCCATCCACTAATCCATCCATCCATCCATCCATCCATCCACTAATCCATCCATCCATCCATCCACTAATCAATCCACTAATCAATCCATCCATCCATCCACTAATCCATCCATCCATCCACTAATCCATCCATCCATCCACTAATCCATCCATCCATCCACTAATCCATCCATCCATCCACTAATCAATCCATCCATCCATCCATCCATCCACTAATCCATCCATCCACTAATCCATCCATCCATCCATCCATCCATCCACTAATCCATCCATCCATCCATCCATCCATCCATCCATCCATCCATCCACTAATCCATCCATCCATCCATCCATCCATCCACTAATCCATCCATCCACTAATCCATCCATCCATCCATCCATCCACTAATCCATCCATCCATCCATCCATCCATCCATCCATCCACTAATCCATCCATCCATCCATCCATCCACTAATCAATCCATCCATCCATCCATCCATCCACTAATCCATCCATCCACTAATCCATCCATCCATCCATCCATCCATCCACTAATCCATCCATCCATCCATCCATCCATCCATCCATCCATCCATCCATCCATCCATCCATCCATCCATCCATCCATCCACTAATCCATCCATCCACTAATCCATCCATCCATCCATCCATCCATCCACTAATCCATCCATCCATCCACTAATCCATCCATCCATCCATCCACTAATCCATCCATCCATCCATCCATCCATCCATCCATCCACTAATCCATCCATCCATCCACTAATCAATCCACTAATCAATCCATCCATCCATCCATCCACTAATCCATCCATCCATCCATCCATCCACTAATCCATCCATCCATCCATCCATCCATCCATCCATCCATCCATCCATCCATCCATCCACTAATCCATCCATCCATCCATCCATCCATCCATTCACTAATCCATCCATCCATCCATCCACTAATCAATCCACTAATCAATCCATCCATCCATCCATCCATCCATCCATCCATCCACTAATCCATCCATCCATCCATCCACTAATCCATCCATCCATCCATCCATCCATCCATCCACTAATCCATCCATCCATCCATCCATCTATCCATCCATCCATCCATCCATTCACTAATCCATCCATCCATCCATCCATCCATCCATCCATCCATTCACTAATCCATCCATCCATCCACTAATCAATCCACTAATCAATCCATCCATCCATCCATCCATCCATCCATCCATCCACTAATCCATCCATCCATCCACTAATCCATCCATCCATCCATCCATCCATCCATTCACTAATCCATCCATCCATCCACTAATCAATCCACTAATCAATCCATCCATCCATCCATCCATCCATCCATCCACTAATCCATCCATCCATCCACTAATCCATCCATCCATCCATCCATCCATCCATTCACTAATCCATCCATCCATCCACTAATCAATCCACTAATCAATCCATCCATCCATCCATCCATCCATCCATTCACTAATCCATCCATCCATCCATCCATCCATCCATTCACTAATCCATCCATCCATCCACTAATCAATCCACTAATCAATCCATCCATCCATCCATCCATCCATCCATCCACTAATCCATCCATCCATCCACTAATCCATCCATCCATCCATCCATCCATCCATCCACTAATCCATCCATCCATCCACTAATCAATCCACTAATCAATCCATCCATCCATCCATCCATCCATCCATTCACTAATCCATCCATCCATCCACTAATCAATCCACTAATCAATCCATCCATCCATCCATCCATCCATCCACTAATCCATCCATCCATCCACTAATCCATCCATCCATCCACTAATCCATCCATCCATCCATCCATCCACTAATCCATCCATCCATCCACTAATCCATCCATCCATCCACTAATCCATCCATCCATCCATCCATCCATCCATCCTAACATTCCTGCTTCTGTGTTCCAGGATTGTTCCCGGCCATCTTTAACCTTGCCAGTAATGCAGAGATCAGCAGCAATGCCACATGTGGAGACCCAGAACCAGAGGTTTACTGTAAGCTTGTCGAACATGTCCCAGGTCGAAGAATCAAGAACCCACACTGCCCCAAATGTGATGCCAACTCTGTCCTGTCTAAAGGTAAAATAACCAGAACCATATCCAGTTTGGACCACCAGATGGTCCTCCCTTTCCTCCCTCTCGTCTGCCAGTGGAGTTTGGAAAAGTCTTTGAAACACTTCATTTCAGAAAGCATGAACCTATGAAACGGAAAGGTGTTTATATGAACTAGAGCGTTAACCATCTTCACAGATTTTTATTATCTCAGAATGACTGAAAACAGGTACTGTTCGCTGACCCTGATCCAGTTTAGGAACATCAGGAAACATCTTCCCTGCCAAGACGTGTGATAGAACACCTTGGTGTTCTCTAGACCTTTTCACACAACCAGCATAGAGTTTAATTTAAGTTCTGTTTAGAACATCATTGAGAGCATTATGTTGGAAATAATTGGGCTTAAATTAGACAAATCGCTCTGACTTTGTGTTGAAAAGCATGACATCTTTCAGACATTTTTTTGCACCATCCTTCACCATTTACCCAGTGAATCTGGCAGATTTAATTTTCATAAATGCTCCAGAAAAAAAAAAAATGAGAACATTCTGGATCTTATTTTGTGCTTACAAAGTATACACTTCACTCCATGATGTCTCTAAAGGTTAGCAGGTGTGTTGTCTACAACATCCTGTGTGTATAACATTTGATGTATTCTTGTTCACCTAAGAGGGACAACAAGAAGTAGTTCCAAAATGTCCCCTTAAACACGAGCAAGACATCATCTGTAGAATACAAACAGGAACATTTTATCGTCTAATCTCTGGTTTCCAGCATGTCGCTATGAGATGCGTGCTGTGTCAGAGGTCTACAAATGATTTCCCTCTGAAACACTAGTCTGGATTCAGTTGGCGGTGCCTCAGCTGGTAGGAAGTAATGCTGCTTTTCTGTGCACAGAACGTCATCCAATCACAAACGCCATTGATGGAACCAATCAGTGGTGGCAGAGTCCGAGCATCAAGAATGGACGCCAGCTTCACTGGATAACCATCACCCTGGATCTGAAACAGGTCAGAACCACACAAAAACTCAAAACCTCCACACTGATGCAGAATTACACAGTTACTAGCTAACCAGTTTCTTCAGTCAAATCTCTGATGTATGATGGAGCTAGATCATTAAGGGCTTTATATGTGAGGAGGAGAATTTTAAATTCTATTCTGGATTTAACAGGGAGCCAATGAAGGGAAGCTAAAATAGGAGAAATATGATCTCTCTTTTTAATTTTCATCAGAACTCTTGCTGCAGCATTTTTGAATCAGCTGAAGGCTTTTAACTGCATTTTGTGGACATCCTGATAGTAAAGAATTACAATAGTCCAGCCTTGAAGTAACAAATGCATGGACTAGTTTTTCAGCGTCATTCCTGGACAGGATATTTCTAATTTTGGCAATGTTCTGGAGATGAAAGAAGGAAATCCTAGAAACCTGTTTAATATGGGATTTAAATGACATGTCCTAGTCAAAGTTAACACCAAGGTTTTTTACTTTATTATCGGAGGTCAATTTAATGCCATCCAGGTTAAGTGATTGACTAAACAGTTTATTTTTGAAAGACTCCGGTCCAAAGACGACAACTTCTGTCTTGTCTGAATTTATAAGCAAAAAATTTAAAGTCATCCAAGTTTTTATATCTTCAAGACATGCTTGTAGTCCATCTAACTGGTTGGGCTCATCAGGATTTATGGATAAGTAAAGCTGAGTATCATCAGCGTAACAGTGAAAATTTATTCTATGCTGCCTGATAATTTGACCTATTGGAAGCATATATATAGTAAAGAGAATTGGCCCAAGTACTGAACCCTGTGGTACTCCACAATTAACCCTGGAGTTTAAAGATGATTTATCATTTACATGAACAAACTGGAATCTGTCAGACAGATAAGATTTAAACCAGCCTAGCGCTGTTCCCCTGATCCCTACAGCATATTCCAGCCTTTCTAAGAGAATATTATGATCGACTGGATCAAATGCAGCACTGAGATCTAACAGAACCAGAACAGACACAAGTCCATTATCTGAGGCCATAAGAATATCATTAGTGACTTTCAGCAGAGCTGTTTCAGTGCTATGATGAGCTCTGAAACCTGACTGAAACTCTTCAAACAGGTCATTACTGTATAAATGTTCACACATTTGATTAGCAACTATTTTCTCAAGAATTTTAGATAATAATGGAAGATTGGATATAGGTCTGTAATTTATTAAATCATCTCGATCAAGCGAAGGTTTCTTAAGTAAAGGTTTAATTACAGCTAACTTAAAAGCCTGTGGTTCTGATCCATTTACTAAAGATAGATTAATCATATCTAAAATGGGGCTGGTAATCAGAGGGAACACTTCCTTAAATAATTTGGTTGGGATTGGGTCTAACATACAAGTTGAAGGTTTAGATGAAGCTAATATTTCTGATAACTCAGGAAGCTCCACAGGATCAAAACAGTCCAAACACAAATCAGGTTCTGCAGTTATTTCCAATGTTGTCTCACTTGCTGAGGATGAAGTAATTATCTTCAGGAGTATGTCAAAGATTTTCTTTTTAATAGAATCGATTTTATTTAAGAAGAATCCCATAAAGTCATGACTGCTGAGAGCTAAGGGAATGGATGGCTCAACAGAGCTATGACTCTGTGTAAGTTTAGCAACTGTACTAAAGAGAAACCTAGGATTATTCTTGTTCTCTTCTATTAATGATGAGAAATAAGCTGTTCTAGCTTGGTGAAGTGTCTTTTTATACAACAGTAGGCTATTTTTCCAGATTAAGTAGGAATCCTCTAGGTGTGTAGAGCCATTTTCTCTCCAATTTTCTAACATTGTGCTTTAAAGTACGCAGCTCTGAATTAAACCAAGGAGCTAGCCTCCTATGAATGATTACCTTCTTTTTCAAGGGAGCTGCATTGTCTAATGCATCACGCAATGATGAAGAAACACTATGACCAAAAACATGAATTTGTAAAAGGGAAGAAATTAAATTACTGCCATTCAATGTCTCATTCTGTGATAATAAGGATATTAAAAATGAAACAGATTCTTGTTGTTACAGCATTGTCTGATAATGATCTCCTATAATGAAATTTTATTTCATTTTTTCACAGTGCCTAACCTTTAAAAATGGTCAGACAGGACTGGGCTATGAAGAAATATTGTATACAATATTGTATTGTAATATTGTAATATTCTTTACACTCAATGCCATATATCAGCACAAGGTCCAGAGAATGAAGACAGAATTGGGTAGATTTGCAGGTATTTTGACCAAAGCCAATTGAGTCTAAGATAACGTTAAAGGCTATTTTTAGACAATACGTTTTTCGACCAGAGTCTTTAAAAAAGAAACTGCTTAGTCAATCACTTAACCTGGATGGCATTAAATTGACCTCCGACAATAAAGTAAAGAACCTTGGTGTTAACTTTGACTAGGACATGTCATTTAAATCCCATATTAAACAGGTTTCTAGGATTTCCTTCTTTCACCTCCGGAACATTGCCAGAATTAGAAATATCCTGTCCAGGAGTGACGCTGAAAAACTAGTCCATGTATTTGTTACTTCAAGGCTGGACTATTGTAATTCTTTACTATCAGGATGTCCACAAAATGCAGTTAAAAGCCTTCAGCTGATTCAAAATGCTGCAGCAAGAGTTCTGATGAAAATTAAAAAGAGAGATCATATTTCTCCTATTTTAGCTTCCCTTCATTGGCTTCCTGTTAAATCCAGAATAGAATTTAAAATTCTCCTCCTCACATATAAAGCCCTTAATGATCTAGCTCCATCATACATCAGAGATCTGATTGGTCCATATGTTCCTAACAGAGCACTTTGTTCTCAGACTGCAGGTTTACTGGTGGTTCCTAGAGTCTCTAGAAGTAGAATGGGAGGCAGATCCTTTAGTTATCAGGCTCCTCTCCTGTGGAACCAGCTCCCAGTTTTAGTCCGTGAGGCAGACACCCTGTCTACTTTTAAGTCTAGGTTTAAAACTTTCCTTTTTGATAAAGCTTATAGTTAGAGTGGCTTAGGTTATCCTGAGTTATCTCTGTAGTTATGCTGCTATAGACTTAGGCTGCTGGAGGACATAATGACCACTTTAACCCTCTTCGCTACATTCTCATACTACTCTCCAATTTTGCATTATTTGCTGTTATTTCAGCTTTTAACTTCATGTTCTCTCTTTTCTCTTCCTAGAAGCTACACCTGGCCTGACTCTGTGTCTGCCTGTGACACCTTTCTGGAGAGGGCTATCGTCCGAGCTTCTGCTGGCAACAACTTAATGCTCACCTTCTACAGATGATCCACATGGCCCTGTCTTTTAGTGTTTAACCCTTTCTCTCTCTTAGACATGGCTACTGACTGAGCTTCTACTGTGACTAACTCTATGTGCTCTCTTTCAGACTCTAACCTTGAAAACTGGCTCAGAGTTGATCTGTTCTTTCTTTCTAGATGAAACGACTAAAGGAGCTACATCCATTAACATTTACTTTTCCTTCCCATAGAAAGGACTCCTGGATCAGTGCTTCTTTGTTCTCTTTGTGTCTCTGCTCTGTTCTCTCAAACCCCCAGTCGGTCGTGGCAGATGGCCGCTCACACTGAGCCTGGTTCTGGTTCTGCTGGAGGTTTCTTCCTGTTAAAAGGGAGTTTTTCCTCTCCACTGTCGCTACATGCATGCTCAGCATGAGGGATTGCTGCAAAGTCAACGCCAGTGACTGTCCACTGTCTCTACATGCTTATCCATCGCTCTCAATTTATTCAGCTAAAAGCATTTTCTTCTCAGCCTTCTTCTGTCATTTCCGGTGTGCCCCAAGGCTCTGTCCTGGGTCCCCTTCTTTTCATAATCTACCTCCTCCCCCTTGGCCATATCTTTCGGAAACACTATATTAGTTTCCACTGTTACGCGGATGATACCCAGCACTATTTTTCCTGCAAACCCATTCCCAACGTTCCGTCTACCTCCCTTACTGACTGTATGGCTGAAATAAAATCATGGTTTTCCACCAATCTACTGAAATTAAACAGTGAAAAAGCTGAGGTTCTCCTAATTGGCACAAAAACCACATTATCCACAACAAACGGTTTTTCCATTGATATTGACAACTGCTCTGTTTCCCCTTTGCCTCAGGTAAAGAGTTTGGTTATCATCTTCGACAATACTCTCTCTTTCCAATCTCACATCAATAACATGACCCGGTTCGCCTATTTTCATCTGCAAAATATCAGTCGTCTTCGCCCCTCCCTCACTTCACATACTACTGCCATCCTCATTCATAGCCTTGTCACTTCCCGTCTTGATTACTGCAATTCCCTCCTGTTCGGTCTTCCACACAAATCTCTTCATAAGCTTCAACTAGTTCAAATATCAGCTGCCCGTATCCTCTCCAGAACCCCTTCCTTCCATCACATCACTCCTGTTCTGTCAGAGCTCCACTGGCTCCCCATCAAGTTCTGTATAGACTTTAAAAAATCATTCTTCTCACTTTCAAGGTTGTCCGTAATCTCGCTCCACCTTATCTATCCCATCTTCTCAACGTTGCTAGTCCCTTTCTCACTCTCAGATCGTGCTCGTCTATTCACCTGATTGTTCCCTCTGCCCGTCTCACCACCATGGCGTTACCAGGCCAGCCGAGAGACATAGTCCCTCCAGCGTGTCCTGGGCCGTCCCCTGGGCCTCCTCCTGGTGGGACGTGCCTGGAACACCTCCCGAGGAAGGCGCCCAGGAGGCATCCGGTATAGATGCCTGAGCCACCTCAACTGGCTCCTCTCGATGTGGAGGAGCAGCGGCTCTACTCCGAGCCCCTCCCGGATGGCCGAGCTCCTCACCCTATCTCTAAGGGAGTGCCCGGCCACCCTACGGAGGAAGCTCATTTCAGTCGCTTGTATCTGGGATCTCGTTCTTTTGGTCATGACCCAAAGTTCATGGCCATAGGTGAGGGTAGGAACGTAGACCGACCGGTAAATCGAGAGCTTTGCTTTTCGGCTCAGCTCTCTCTTCACCACAACGGACCAGCACAACGCCCCCATTACTGTGGCAGCTGCACCGATCCGTCTGTCGATCTCCCGCTCCATTCTTCCCTCACTCGGGAACAAGACCCCGAGATACTTAAACTCCTCCACTTGAGGCAGGAACTCCCCTCCAACCTGAAGAGGACAAGCCACCCTTTTCCGGTCGAGTACCATGGCCTCGGACTTGGAGGAGCTTCACACTCGGCTGCGAACCGCCACAGCGCATGCTGTAGGTCTTGGCTAGAGGGGGCCAGCAGGACCACGTCATCCGCAGGAGTCCCACAAGCCAACCACAGCCGATAGGACTCCTTCTTCAGCTTGACTGCATCCCTTACTGCCGGTGTCTACCACCGGGTTCTGGGATTGCCGCCGCGACAGGCACCGCAGACCTTACGGCCGCAGCTACGGGCAGCAGCATCGACAATAGATGCGGAGAACATCTTCCATTCGGACTCTATGTCTCCAACATCCCCCAGAATCTGGTCAAAGCTCTCCCGGAGGTGGGAGTTGAATACATCCCTGGCCGAGGGCTCTGCCAGACGTTCCCAGCAGACCCTCACTATGCGCTTGGGCCTGCAAAGTCTGTCCGGTTTTCTCCTCCTCCAGCGGATCCAACTCACCACCAGGTGATGATCAGTGGACAGCTCAGCCCCTCTCTTCACCCAAGTGTCCAAAACATGCGGCCGAAGGTCTGATGATACGACAACAAAGTCGATCATCGACCTCCTGCCTAGGGTGTCCTGGTGCCAAGTGCACTGATGGACACCCTTATGTTTGAACATGGTGTTCATTATGGACAATCCGTGACTAGCACAGAAGTCCAGTAACAAAACACCACTCGGATTCAGATCGGGGAGGCCATTCCTCCCGATCACGCCTCTCCAGGTGTCACTGTCGTTCCCCACGTGGGCGTTGAAGTCCCCCAGCAGAATAATGGAGTCCCTGGGAGGGGCACTATCCAGCACCCCCGACAGGGATGCCAAGAAGGCCGGGTACTCTGCACTACCACTCGGCCCGTAGGCTGAAATGATAGTCAGAGACCTCTCCCCAACCTGAAGGCGCAGGGATACGACCCTCTCATCCACTGGGGTAAACCCCAACACGAGACAGCTGAGCTGGGGGGCAACAAGCAAACCCACACCAGCCCGCCGCCTCTCCCAGCGGGCCACTCCAGAGTAGAAGAGAGTCCAGCCCCTCTCAAGGAGATGGGTTCCAGAGCCCACGCTGTGCGTGGAGGTGAGCCTGACTATTTCTAGTCGATATCTCTCGACCTCCCGCACAAGCTCAGGCTCCTTCATCCCCCAGCGAGGTGACATTCCACATCCCTAGAGCCAGCCTAAGCATCCGGGGATCGGGCCGCTGAGGTCTCCACCTTCGCCGCCACCCAATCCTCTTTGCACCGGTCCCTCCCTGTGTTTATGATGTTTTTTTTTTGTTCTTGTTTTTAGTATTGATTTGTATTCATTGTAAGGTGATCTTGAGTGCCAGAAAGGCGCCTATTAAATAAAATGTCTTATTATTATTATTATCCAGGAGGAGTGAATGCTGCAAGTCACTGACTGGATGCAATCTGCTGGGTTTCCTTGGATAGAAAAACTTTTTATCCAATTTGAGTAAATAACTGAATCTGACTGAACTGTTCAATGGCTACGATTAACTGGAATGTATGAACCTGACTGTTGTGAAGAACCTTGAGACGACATGTGTTGTGAATTGGCGCTATATAAATAAACTGAATTGAATTGAGTTGAATTGAATTGAGTGTCAGCGTTAACATTTCCCACTATAATGACCTTATCTGTATTTAACACTAAATCAGATAAGAAGTCTAAAAACTGTTCTAAAAATTGAGAATAAGGGCCTGGTGGACAGTACAAAACAGCAAACAGAAGTTTGGTGTTTGCAGTTTAAATGAGGAAAACTAAGGATTAAATATTCAAAAGACTATAGCTATTAATTGATCTGGGACTAATCAATTAATCAGAGTGAAAGATGCTATTTGTCAATAAAATTGTTGCTGCAGGGCAGCAGGTGCACCATGTATGATCACACGAGAGCAGTCAGTTCGGCATTTATTAACTCAGAGTTTTCTCTAATCACACTGAGATAACCAGAGCTTACCATCTTAACCATAGCCTGCTAAGTACTTCTAGGCTCAGATACTACCGTAGCCTAATTCCTCCTCAGATCATGTGACTTTGTTTATTTGTTCAGGTTTTTCAGGTTGCCTACATCATAATCAAAGCCGCCAATTCTCCACGACCAGGTAAGAGCAGCTCCCTTTTATTCTGTCTATCGGTTTACCTGTCTGTTTACCTGTTTATTTATGATCACACGTTAGGTAACTGGATCCTTGAGCGCTCTCTTGATGGTGTGACCTTTGACCCCTGGCAGTACTACGCCATCGGTGACTCTGAGTGTTTGTCTCGTTACAACGTCACACCAAGACTAGGACCGCCCACCTACAGAAGTGACACCGAGGTCATTTGTACGTCCTACTACTCCAGACTGAACCCCCTGGAACATGGGGAGGTGAGACAGGCTGTCTACTTGTCCTACAAGCTGTTTGTCTCTCTGTCTTTCTGTCTTTAACCTGTCTATCTCTCTATAATTGTCTATCTGTAACCTGTCTCTCTCTGTGTCAGTCTTTAACCTGTGTGTCTCTCTCTCTAAAGCGTCTTTTCCATTTGCGGTTCCAGCATGGCACGGCTCCAGCCCGCTTAAGCGCACTCTGCTCGGCACTAAAGCTGTTGCGTTTCCATGGTGATGCTAACGGTTGGAGTTATGGCTTGAAGCCCCGCCTCCAGTCGTGCCACTGTTAACTCTTCCTGATTTGTGGTTCGCAGTGAGCCTACCGAACATGAGATAAGCTTCGAGTCCAAACATGCAAACTAAAATGATCGCTCACCGTAGCACATCCTGTCCTCCAGCGGTCATTTAGAACCACCGCTACGGCTCTGGTTTGACCTGCTCCAACCATTGTAATCCTAAATATTTTAATAGTCGCTCTAGAGTTTTTGGATCTTTTCCCGGTATTGAGGTGTGCGGTAAAATCCGAGCCTTGTCATTGTCTCCGCTACCTTGAAGAACATGTCCTCATACCGCTGACATATGACTGACCATACTCATGGCCACTCAGCTGTCTGTTTGAGTCGCATTTCACTCCTGCTCAGCCCCAACTGAACCTGGTACCAATAAAGCCAGTGTTGGGCCGGGAAACCCAGTAATGGAAACGGGCTGAAAGGAGTGGACCCGGCCAAAGCAGAGCACATGGAAAATGGGCATTTCTTTCTGTCTTTAACCTGTCTCTCTCTCTTTGTCTGCCTGTATCCTGTCTTTGTATCTCTATAACTGTCTGTCTTTAACCTGTCTGTCTCGCAGATCCACACCTCTCTGATTAATGGACGCCCTGGAGCTGATGATTTGACCCCTGACCTTCTGAACTTTACATCAGCTCGTTACATTAGACTGAGACTTCAGCGAATCAGAACGCTCAATGCTGATTTGATGACTTTAAGCATCCACGACCCACGAGACATTGACCCGATTGTGACCCGGAGGGTAAGACAGGCAGCAGTTGCACTGACAGCAACAGAAACCTGCTCTGGGACTCATTTCTCTGCTGTTCCTTTTCTCAGTATTATTACTCCATCAAGGACATCTCTGTAGGTGGAATGTGCATCTGCTATGGACACGCCCAGAGCTGCCCACTGGACCCGGTTACCAAGGTAATAGCAGACCTGCAACGTTTCAGTCAACACCTGTACATTGTCAGACAGGTAAGCTCAACTGATCTGTGTGTATTTTAACAGAAACTAAAGTGTGTGTGTGAACACAACACCTGTGGGGAAAGCTGTATCGAGTGTTGCCCTGGTTACCGTCAGATGCCATGGCAACCAGGAACCCTCTCTGAAGGGAACACCTGTGAAAGTGAGACAACATAAAAGATGGTAAAACATTCAGCATTGCAGACCATAATGACGCTCACTTGCCTTGTCTCTTTTTGTCCCAACATGTCTCTCTCTCAGAGTGTAACTGTCACAACAAAGCCAGTGACTGTTTCTACAATCAGACCATTTCTGACCTCAGCCTGAGTTTAAACAGTCATGGTGTTCGTCAGGGGGGCGGAGTCTGTGTCAACTGTCAACAGAACACAACCGGGATCAACTGTGAGACCTGCAGGGACGGATATTACAGACCAGCTGAGGTATTAATAAATGCAGCCAGTGGTACTGAGATTATTTCACGTTCTGGAAATATTTGGGGAGTTCTGTGTTTTTGATGAGGTTTTGTTTTATTGTTTGCATGGTCGTGTTGTGACATGTGCAGGTGTCTCCGTACTCTGACTTCCCATGTGTGGAGTGTAAATGTGACCTACAAGGATCCAAATCATCGGTGTGCAGCAAAGAAGACACTGACGCAGGTGCCTCTGATTGGTCCTGTGAAGTTTGTCTCAACTCTCAGCAGTAAAGGCCGGCGGTTGCTCTTATTGTGCTGCTCTGTGTGTGTTCAGGTGTGTCTGCAGGTCAGTGTCAGTGTAAGGAGGGGTTCTCCGGTCAGCAGTGTGATCGCTGTGCGTTTGGATTCAGAGACTTTCCTCACTGTGTTCGCTGTGAGTGTAACCTGGCAGGAAGCAACAACACCGATCCCTGCAGGCCCTGCACCTGCAAGGTAAACTCTGGGCTGATCAAAATATGGCTTTCCAGCAGATATGCGTGAAGCTGTTGGTAACCATCGGACCTTTATTTGCTCCTCAGGTGAATGTCATGGGAGTCAACTGTGATGTGTGTAAACCAGGCTTTTATAACCTGCAACAGAGGAACCCCCTGGGCTGCACCGACTGTTTCTGTTTTGGTGTTTCTAATGTCTGTGAGAGCTCTGCCTCATCCATCACTCAGGTAAGATAAAACACCTTTGCCCAGTTCCAAACCAGTCTCACCTGTACAAGCATCTGATGAGATTTGTGGTCCAGCTGTTTTTTTCAGATGCTGTCCTCCAATCATCTGAATCTCTCCAAGCTGCTCTAGTTGTCCATGGAAATGACCTCAGCATTCCCAGCAATGCTTCCTTTGGCACAGCCCACAAACACATACTCTGGTGGGCAGCACCCAGCAGTTTCCTTGGCAACAAGGTAAGCTAGTATATTGGAGATATCAGACATTGGTACCTGTTTCCATGTCTAAATATTTCCTTCTCTGTAGCTGGTGTCCTATGGAGGGCTGTTCATCTACTCTGTTGTTTACGATGTCCCCCTGGACAATAAGGACCAGACCTTACCTGTCCTCTCTGATGTCATCATGGAGGTGAGAACTAGTCAGAAGCCCAGCCAGTAACTACTGATCAAACTCATTGATTAGCTGATCATCCTCAGTGTGAGCTCCTCTGAAAAAAGAAGTGTTTATTTACATAAGAGGAAGGGTAATAAGGACATTTCCAAACTATCAATCCCTATTCATTTCGCACCAGGTACTAATCTTCTCATCAGGGATGTGCACAGATAGACGCTAGGTGGTGCTAGAGCACCTTCCCTTTTATCCTATGGACAAAAGGTGCCCTCCTGAAATCTTTTTTTTTCTTTACAGTGTATAGTGTTTAGGTAAAATTTCTGAATTTAATGGCCTATAATACCAGTCCCCCACGTTTTGAACCCCCCACCCTTCGCCAGCACACATACGTGTCCCGCCTCGTGAGTCTCTCAGCGGAGACAGACCTGCGCTGGTCCAACTTACCTCTTCTCTCCTCCTGCAGACAGGCCGGCTAACTATCCAGGAAACAAACAAAACGAATATACTTGCTTCCTAAATTTTAGATGAAAAAGTTAAAACTTCACCTGCCTCCATTTTATCTAAACAGAACAGGCCAATAAATGGCATACCTTTACCCGCTATGTCTTCTATGGCCGCCACCAGGCACCAGGAGAATGTCTACAATTTAACTCTTATATTAAATTAGAAGAAATAAATAAATTCAAATCTATCTCATAGATGTCGGTATTACATTTGCTATTATGGTCCATGATGACTTCTGTTTGACTCATGTTTTTTTTTATTGCAAATACGGCCAAATGAGCTGGTTAACATTACAATTCATACACTACTAAAATACCTTTAATAAAGTTCAGTAAATGTGGGGCATGTAGGCTAAGTTGTATTTTCTATTTCTGTGTGTGTAAAAATGATGATGTGATCAGAATATTTTAATTTCTAAATAGCAGACATCTTATCAATTCTCACGACTTGTAATCTCATTAATTTGTATTCTCTAAGAATAATTTCTGTCATATATCAAACTGGCTACATGCAGAAGTATAAATGATTCTTCTTATGATCATATTCTCTGATGTTGGTTTCATTTTGACTATAAAGATTGTATAACTCATTTTCTGGGTATATTTGATTTACGCTGTAGAAAGGTCACTGGTTACTGAAGATAACTCATTTAGTGTGACCTACCTGGTACATTTGGCTTTGCTACAACATAAGGTTATTTGGTGCAGAAGACATTTTGTGATAAAAGTACAGAATGATATAGTCAAGACAAACACGTTGTGCTCAGTGTGTAAAAAGAAAAAAAATGAAGGATAACGTACGTTTCAAATTTGACTCAGGAAGTTCAGGTTGTGAATCAGTAATCTAACTTTAAATCAGTCTTTGATCAGTTTGTTGCTTTATTAATCTTAAGAATTTTGTCAAATGCATTCTTGTTTTGAGTTTTTTTTCCTGGGTGGTCATTTCCCTTCAACCCACAGGACAGTTTGCTTAGTAATACATATAAATTATGTTCATGTTGTGCCTGTAATAAATCTCACACTACGAAGGCAACAGACAGCTCCATGTGTCGCACAAGGTGCCGTTTTTTTCTACTTGAGCACCTGCCCCCCAAAATGTCTGTGCACGCCACTGCTTCTCATCATTAGACATCCCAGGAGATTCACCCCAAGGTCAGAGCGTGAAGCACAGAGAAATGACTGAAAGCCCAAAAGCTCCATCCCAGGCCCTACAGGCCACAGTTAACAAGTTAAAGATTACAAGTCATGACAGAACAGTTAGAAAAACACTTAACCAGTATGGCTGCTTGGAAGGGTTGAAGGAGAAAGCCTCTTCTCTCTAAAAACAAGATGGCAGCAGGACTTAGGCTAGCAAAGCTACATCTGGATGAAGGACAAGACTTCTGAAACAATGTCCTCTGGACGAATGAGACCAAAGTAGAGATATTTGTCCACAATGCCCAGAACCAGGTTTGCATTAGTTGTAAAAGTTGTTCTACAGGTTGTTGGGTGTTCTGGTGTTTAAATCAAGTGACTAAAGGACAAGGGTTGGGACCATAACTGTCCAGAAGACTGAGTTTGAATGAGCCTCTGAGTGATTCACTGTAAGTTGTTGCGGCTTTAGACATGAAGACCAAACCACACAAACATAAAAGTCTTTATTATCTTACTTTGTTTCCAGGGTAATGGCCGATCTCTTCGTCTCTCGTCTCCTTTGCTCCTCTTCGTCTCTCCCCTAGCAGAACAATCTGTCTCTGTGGAGATGTTTCCACAGCAGTTTGTGGATGATCAAACTGGTGGTCTGATAACTCGAGACGACCTGCTGCTGGTTCTGACTAACCTGACCTCACTCTTGGTCAGAGTTCATCTGAATACTTCTGCTCAAAGACAAATACGGTAAGGAGATGTCCTGATGGGTCAGGAGGAGGGTCAACTGGAGGACAAACACCGCCAGAGAACAAACACTGACACACTTCTGATTTCCAGACTCAGCTCAGTCTCTCTGGATGTCATAGATTCTGGGTCAGGTTCTGGTGTTCAGGCAGTCGCAGTGGAGACATGCGAATGTCCATGGGGTTACAGTGGAACTTCCTGTGAGGTCAGCAGCTTATTTTAGTAAACTTGATTTCAGACCTGGATCATCTGGTTGTTCCTCTCCTGGTATTCCAGGTTCCTGGAGGACAGTTCCGCTGTTGAGAATGGACTAACACGTGCTTGTATGCTACAGGCATGTCTACCGGGGTTCTACAGAGTTGGTGGGGTTCTGTTTGGAGGAAACTGTATGCAGTGTGAATGTAACGCCTATTCCACCCAGTGTGACATCAGTGGAGTCTGTGAGGTGAGTCTGAACCAATGAGCAGCAGATTAAACCCTATCTGGACTCAGCTGACCACTCACCTGTCTCTCTCAGGGCTGCACCCACAACACAACTGGTCCTCACTGTGATCAGTGCCTTCCTGGTTTCTACAGTGACCCGACTAAGGATGACTGTCAGCTGTGTCCATGTCCTCTAACAGAGCGTTCCAACAGGTCTGTCTCACCATACCCAAAGTCCTCATCAAATGAAGTACATCAGTGCTTCACGGTCTGAGAGGATTGGGGACATGTTTAGTATTCAACTTTATTCAGGCCTGTAAAATTCTCTTTCTGTTGGGACTCTCACTTGTCTGCTTCAGTTTCAGTCTCACCTGTCTGCTACAGTTTTAGTCTCACCTTTCTGTCTCAGTTTCAATCTCACCTTTCTGTCTCAGTTTCAATCTCACCTGTTTGGTGAATTGTTTGGTGTGTGAAGCTCTCTCGTTTGATCTGATTTCTCTCTACTGTGATATCTCTTACTTATCTCTTATTGTTATAATACATAAGCACGTTAAAACACTTACTTTCTGTTGCTGCATTTAACGTTTGGTGACTCTCCGTGTTTACACGGTTTCTCTAGTAGTGCTAAGGGGTCGCTAGCTTAGCTTTAGCTCCACCATGGCTACCCGTTCTGCTGTTTCTCTCTCTGAGTCTCCTCCTCTCTCCTGCTCTCTGTGTCAGATGTTCAGTTACTCCTCTGCCTCCTTTAGTGATAATGGGACGTGTAATAAATGTAGCATTTTTGTAGCTTTGGAGGCGAGGGTGTCGTAATTGGAGGCCCGGCTCCGCGCTGTTGAAAAATCAACAGATAGCCGAGGCCCCTTAGCCAGCGCAGAGCCACCGAGGGTAGCTCCCCATAGCAGTCCTCCAGCAGAGCCCGCGCAGCCGGGGCTTCAGGCCGGCTGGGTGACGGTACGTAGAAAGCATAGTTCTAGATCCCAGCCCACAGGTCACCACCAACCCGTCTGCGTTTCTAACAGATTTTCCCCGCTCAGTGACACACCCGCTGAGAAGCCAACTCTGGTAATTGGCAGCTCCATAGTCAGAAACGTGGCACTAGAGACACCAGCGACCATAGTCAAATGTCTGCCAGGGGCCAGAACGGGCGACATCAAATCCTACCTGAAACTGCTGGCTAAGGATCAGCGTAAATACAGTAAGATTGTAATTAATGCTGGCGGTAATGACACCCGGTTACGTCAATCGGAGGTCACCAAAGTTAGTGTTGCTTCGGTGTGTAAGTTTGCCAAAATAATGTCGGACTCCGTAATTTTCTCTGGTCCCCTCCCCGATCTGACCAGTAACGACATGTTTAGCCGCATGCTGTCATTCAACCGCTGGCTGTCTAGATGGTGTCCAGAAAACAATGTGGGCTACATTGATAACTGGCGAACATTTTGGGGAAAACCTGGTCTGATTTGAGAGACGGCATCCATCCCACTTTGGATGGAGCTGCTCTTCTTTCTAGGAATCTGGCCGAATTTATTATTTCTCCAGAACTCTGACAACCCAGGGTTCAGACCAGGAAGCAGGGTCGTAGTTTAACACCCCTCTCTGCAGTTTCTGTACTGCTACCCACCCATTACCCTATTAAGACAGTGTCTCGCCCACGACCAAAATTGAATAAATTAAAAAATAATCTAAAAGGAGGAAATCAGGAAAATCTAATAAAAATAAACACAACTCAGACCTAAATGTGGCTTACTGAACATAAGATCTCTCTTCAAAGACTTTGCTACTTAGTGACCTGATTTGTGAAAATCAGATTGATTTATTTTGCCTCACAGAAACCTGGCTGCAGTAAGAGGATTATGTTACTATAAATGAGTCAACTCCTACTAATTATTAAAATTTTCACATTCCTCGAATTACTGGGTGAGGAAGAGGAGTAGCAACCATCTTTCAGTCTGATTTATTGATTAGCCCCAGACCAATCAATAGTTACAACTCTTTTGAATATTTAATCCTTAGTTTTCCTCATCCAAATTGCAAAGCACTAAAACCTCTTCTGTTTGTTGTTTTGTACCGTCCACCAGGCCCTTACTCTCAATTTTTACATCAGTTTTCAGACCTTTTATCTGATTTAGTGTTAAATACAGATAACGTTATTATAGTGGGGATTTTAACATTCATGTTGACACTGAAAGTGATAGCTTAAATATAGCGTTTAATGCTATCTTGGACTCAATTGGCTTTGCTCAAAACATTAACAAACCTACCCACCTTTGTCTTCATTCTCTGGACCTTGTGCTGACATATGGCATTGAGTGTAAAGACATAACAATATTTTCTCATAACCCTGTCCTGTCTGACCATTTCTTAATAACCTTTGAGTTTAATTTAACCGAGTACTCCACACCTGAAAGAAAATTTCATTATAGTAGATCATTATCAGGCGATGCTGTAACAACCTTTAAAGAATCTGTTCCACTTTTAATTTCCTCATTATCACTGAAAAGGAAAGTGGAGGGCAATAATTCTGTTTCTGCCCCTTCACAAATTGATTCTTTTGTTCATAGTGTTTCTTCATCATTGCGTGATGCATTAGACAATGCAGCCCCCTTGAAAAAGAAGGTAATCATTCATAGGAGGCTAGCTCCTTGGTTTAATTCAGAGCTGCGTACTTTAAAGCACAATGTTAGAAAATTGGAGAGAAAATGGCGCTCTACACACCTAGAGGATTCCTACTTAATCTGGAAAAATAGCCTACTGTTGTATAAAAAGACACTTCACCAAGCTAGAACAGCTTATTTCTCATCATTAATAGAAGAGAACAAGAATAATCCTAGGTTTCTCTTTAGTACAGTTGCTAAACTTACACAGAGTCATAGCTCTGTTGAGCCATCCATTCCCTTAGCTCTCAGCAGTCATGACTTTATGGGATTCTTCTTAAATAAAATCGATTCTATTAAAAATAAAATCTTTGACATACTCCTGATGATGATTACTTCATCCTCAGCAAGTGAGACAACATTGGAAATAACTGCAGAACCTGATTTGTGTTTGGACTGTTTTGATCCTGTGGAGCTTCCTGAGTTATCAGAAATATTAGCTTCATCTAAACCTTCAACTTGTATGTTAGACCCAATCCCAACCAAATTATTTAAGGAAGTGTTTCCTCTGATTACCAGCCCCATTTTAGATATGATTAATCTATCTTTAGTAAATGGATCAGAACCACAGGCTTTTAAGTTAGCTGTAATTAAACCTTTACTTAAGAAACCTTCGCTTGATTGAGATGACTTGAAAAATTACAGACCTATATCCAATCTTCCATTCTTATCTAAAATTCTTGAGAAAATAGTTGCTAATCAAATGTGTGAACATTTATACAGCAATGACCTGTTTGAAGAGTTTCAGTCAGGTTTCAGAGCTCATCATAGCACTGAAACAGCTCTGCTGAAAGTCACTAATGATATTCTTATGGCCTCAGATAATGGACTTGTGTCTGTTCTGGTTCTGTTAGATCTCAGTGCTGCATTTGATCCAGTCGATCATAATATTCTCTTAGAAAGGCTGGAATATGCTGTAAGGATCAGGGGAACAGCGCTAGGCTGGTTTAAATCTTATCTGTCTGACAGATTCCAGTTTGTTCATGTAAATGATAAATCATCTTTAAACTCCAGGGTTAATTGTGGAGTACCACAGGGTTCAGTACTTGGGCCAATTCTCTTTACTATATATATGCTTCCAATAGGTCAAATTATCAGGCAGCATAGAATAAATGTTCACTGTTACGCTGATGATACTCAGCTTTACTTATCCATAAATCCTGATGAACCCAACCAGTTAGATAGACTACAAGCATGTCTTGAAGATATAAAAATTTGGATGATGTTAAATTTTTTGCTTGTAAATTCAGACAAGACAGAAGTTGTCATCTTTGGACCGGAGTCTTTAAAAAAGAAACTGCTTAGTCAATCACTTAACCTGGATGGCATTAAATTGACCTCTGATAATAAAGTAAAGATCCTTGAACCGCCACCTTAACGTGGTGGAGGGGTTTGAGTGCTCAAATGATCCTAGAGGCTATGTTGTCTGGGGCCTAATTGCCCCTGGTAGGGTCTCCCATGGCAAACAGGCTCTAGGTGATGGGTCAGACAAAGAGTGGTTCAAGAATCCCTCATGAAGAACAAAATATCGAGGCACGTGACGTCGCCCGGTACGGCGGAGCCAGGGTCCCACCTGGAGCCAGGCCTGGGGTCGGGACTCGTCGGAGAGCACCTGATGGCCGGATTGCTCCTCGCGGGACCCGGCCGGGCCAAGCCCGAACGAGAGACGCGAGGCCATCCCCCAGTGGGCCCACCATCTGCAAGGGGAACCGTGAGGGACCGGTGCAAAGAGGATCGGGTGGCGGACGAAGGTGGAGACCTCAGCGGCCCGATCCCCGGATGCTTAGGCTGGCTCTAGGGACGTGGAATGTCACCTCGCTGGGGGGGAAGGAGCCTGAGCTTGTGCGGGAGGTCGAGAGATATCGACTAGAAATAGTCGGGCTCGCCGCCACGCACAGCGTGGGCTCTGAAACCCATCTCCTTGAGAGGGGTTGGACTCTCTTCTACTCTGGAGTGGCCCTCGGGAAGAGGCGGCGGGCTGGTGTGGGTTTGCTTGTTGCCCCCCAGCTCAGCCGTCTCGTGTTGGGGTTTACCCCAGTGGATGAAAGGGTCGTATCCCTGCGCCTTCAGGTTGGGGATAGGTCTCTGACTGTCGTCTCAGCCTACGGGCCGAGCGGTAGTGCAGAGTACCCGGCCTTCTTGGCGTCCCAGTCGGGGGTGCTGGATAGTGCCCCTCCCGGGGACTCCATTATTCTGCTGGGGGACTTCAACGCCCACGTGGGGAACGACAGCGACACCTGGAGAGGCGTGATTGGGAGGAATGGCCTCCCCGATCTGAATCCGAGTGGTGTTTTGTTATTGGACTTCTGTGCTAGTCACGAATTGTCCATAACGAACACCATGTTCAAACATAAGGGTGTTCATCAGTGTACTTGGCACCAGGACACCCTAGGCAGGAGGTCGATGATCGACTTTGTTGTCGTATCATCAGACCTTCGGCCGCATGTTTTGGACACTCAGGTGAAGAGAGGGGCTGAGCTGTCCACTGATCACCACCTGGTGGTGACTTGGATCCGCTGGAGGAGGAGAAAGCCGGACAGACTTGGCAGGCACAAGCACATAGTGAGGGTCTGTTGGGAACGCCTGGAAGAGCCCTCGGCCAGGGATGTATTCAACTCCCACTTCCGGGAGAGCTTCGACCAGATCCCGCGGGATGTTGGAGACATAGAGTCCGAGGGGACCATGTTCTCCGCATCTATTGTCGATGCTGCTGCCCGTAGCTGTGGCCGTAAGGTCTGTGGTGCCTGTCGCGGCCGCAATCCCAGAACCCGGTGGTGGACACCGGCAGTAAGGGATGCTGTCAAGCTGAAGAAGGAGTCCTATCGGCTGTGGTTGGCTTGTGGGACTCTTGAGGCGGCTGACGGGTACCGTGGGGCCAACTTGCTGCGGCCCAGGTTGTGGCAGAGGCAAAAACTCGAGCCTGGGAGGAGTTCGGTGAGGCCATGGAGAAGGACTACCGGTTGGCCTCGAAGCGATTCTGGCAAACCGTCCGGCGCCTCAGGAGGGGGAAGCAGTGCTTCGTCAACACTGTTTATAGTGGGGGTGGGAGACTGCTGACCTCGACTGAGGACATTATCGGGCGGTGGAAGGAGTACTTCGAGGATCTCCTCAATCCTGCCATCACGCATTCCCTGGTGGAAACAGAGGCTGGGGACTCGGGGTTGGACTCTTTCATCACCTAGGCTGAAGTCACCGAGGTGGTTAAAAAGCTCCGCGGTGGCAAGGCTTTGGGGGTGGATGAGATCCGCCCTGAGTACCTCAAGTCTCTGGATGCTGTAGGGCTGTCATGGTTGACACGCCTCTTCAACATTGCGTGGCGGTCGGGGACAGTGCCTCTGGACTGGCAGACTGGGGTGGTGGTCCCCCTTTATAAGAAGGGGGACCGGAGGGTGTGTTCCAACTACAGGGGGATCACACTCCTCAGCCTCCCTGGTAAGGCCTACGCCAGGGTAGTGGAGAGGAGAGTCCGACCAATAGTCGAACCTTGGCTTCAGGAGGAGCAGTGTGGTTTTCGTCCCGGAACACTGGACCAGCTCTACACCCTCTACAGGGTACTTGAGGGTGCATGGGAGTTTGCCCAACCGGCTCACATGTGTTTTGTGGACCTTGAGAAAGCATTCGACTGTGTCCCTCGTGATGCCCTGTGGGGGGTGCTCCAGGAGTATGGAATCGGGGGCCCTTTATTAGGGGCCATCCGGTCTCTGTACGAGCGGAGCAGGAGTTTGGTCCGCATTGCCGGCACTAAGTCGGACCTGTTCCCGGTGCATGTTGGACTCCGGCAGGGCTGCCCTTTGTCACCGGTCCTGTTCATAACTTTTATGGACAGGATTTCTAGACGCAGCCAAGGGCCGGAGGGGGTCGGGTTTGGGGACCAGTGGATTTCGTCTCTTCTTTTTGCAGATGACGTGGTCCTGCTGGCCCCCTCTAGCCAAGACCTACAGCATGCGCTGTGGCGGTTCGCAGCCGAGTGTGAAGCGGCTGGTATGAGGATCAGCTCCTCCAAGTCCGAGGCCATGGTTCTCAACCGGAAAAGGGTGGCTTGTCCTCTTCAGGTTGGAGGGGAGTTCCTGCCTCAAGTGGAGTTTAAGTATCTCGGGGTCTTGTTCACGAGTGAGGGAAGAATGGAGCGGGGGCTCGACAGACGGATCGGTGCGGCTGCCACAGTAATGGGGGCGCTGTGCCAGTCCGTTGTGGTGAAGAGAGAGCTGAGCCAAAAAGCGAAGCTCTCGATTTACCGGTCGGTCTACATTCCTACCCTCACCTATGGCCATAAACTTTGGGTCATGACCGAAAGAACGAGATCACGGATACAAGCGGCTGAAATGAGCTTCCTCCGTAGGGTGGCCGGGCACTCCCTTAGAGATAGGGTGAGGAGCTCGGCCATCCGGGAGGGGCTTGGAGTAGAGCTGCTGCTCCTCCACATCGAGAGGAGCCAGTTGAGGTGGCTCGGGCATCTATACCGGATGCCTATATTAAACAGGTTTCTAGGATTCCACAAAATGCAGTTAAAAGCCTTCAGCTGATCCAAAATGCTGTTATTTCAGCTTTTAACTTTGTTCTCTTTTCTCTTCCTAGAAGCTACACCTGGCCTGACTCTGTGTCTACCTGTGACACCTTTCGGGAGAGGGGCATCGTCCGAGCTTCTGCTGGCAACAACTTAATGCTCACCTTCTACAGATGATCCACATGGCCCTGTCTTTCACTGTTTAATCCTTTCTCTCTCCTAGACATGGCTACTGACTGAGCTTCTACTGTGACTAACTCTATGTTCTCTCTTTCAGACTCTAACCTTGAAAACTGGCTCAGAGTTTATCTGTTCTTTCTTTCTAGATGAAACAACTAAAGGAGCTACATCCATTAACATTTACTTTTTCTTCCTATAGAAAGTACTCCTGGATCAGTGCTTCTTTGTTCTCTTTGTGTCTCTGCTTTGTTCTCTCAAACCTCCAGTCGGTCGTGGCAGATGGCCGCTCACACTGAGCCTGGTTCTGGTTCTGCTGGAGGTTTCTTCCTGTTAAAAGGGAGTTTTTCCTCTCCACTGTCGCTACATGCATGCTCAGTATGAGGGATTGCTGCAAAGTCAACACCAGTGACTGTCCACTGTCTCTACATGCTCATCCAGGAGGAGTGAATGCTGCAAGTCACTGACTGGATGCAATCTGCTGGGTTTCCTTAGATAGAAAAACTTTTTATCCAATTTGAATAAATAACTAACTCCGACTGCACTATTCAATTGTTAGGATTAATAGGAATGTATGAACCTGACTGTTGTGAAGAACCTTGAGACGACATGTGTTGTGAATTGGCGCTATATAAAGAAAACTGAATTGAATTGAATTTAATTTAATTTAATTTAATTTAACCTGCCTGCTCCAGCTTCAGTCCTACCTGTCTGTTTCAGTTTCAGTCCTACCTGTGTAGTGGATGCGTCTGGAAAGGTGTCATGTGATCAGTGCCAGCATGGATACACTGGGACAAACTGTGAGAGGTGAGGGTCACAGATGCCCTGGCTAAGGTTTTATTCAGTAAATAGAGTGACTCACTGTAATTTCTTATGCCTGTCTGCAGGTGTACCAGTGGTTTCTATGGTAACCCACAGGTCATGGGTGGGGCCTGTGTTAGCTGTGAGTGTAACGGTAACGTTAACGTCAGTGAGGCCGGATACTGCGATACTGTGACTGGGGAGTGTCTGCGTTGCCTCAGCAACACGGCAGGAAAACATTGTGAGGTCTGTCGTCCTGGTTACTATGGAGACGCAGTGCTCACCAAGGATTGTAAGAGTGAGTTTTTTATACCCTAATGTCTGTACGACAGAACCAAGTCTCACAGATTGTTAACTATGATCAGCCACAGAAATTTAATGAAGCAGAACATCTCACCACAGGGACATTACATTGGTACCTCCATCACACCGTGTGATAGTAGCCTGCAGAACAGGGGACATTTATTCAAAAGGGGCAACAGTCTCTGCGCTCCGCTGGAACCCCTGAATATTAGTGTCTCCAGGTGTGCCAGTGGTTGCTAAGACAACACTTAGGTAGTGGGAGGTGTTGCAATTGTGTTCCACAAATATAAATTTTGTTTTGATAAAAACTAAACCTGTTGAACGTGATGAGTTCTAGACTAAACCAACTGTGATAAAACAGCAGTCTCAGAACATTCAGACATGTCTCCTTCCTCACACCTCGTTAGCCTAACCATATGCTGGCTGGGCAGTGAGGGCAGGAGCTGCTGCGTTGCAGCAGGAATGTTGATCTTCTGAAATCTTATTAGTTTTTACCTTTGACCGCTTTCTCCTGGTGTAAATTTGAGCACATGCATGCTGCTATCTGATGGTGAAGTGATGACACTGCAGGCCTTCAGAGCCAATCATCCAGAGAGCATTGCATGAAAGGGTTGTAGTTTTAACAGTGAAAGCAGAAATTTAACAGGGGTTGGCTTGTGGGAGGGGTCATATACACTGCTCAAAAAAATAAAGGGAACCCTCAAATAACACATCCTAGATCTGAATGAATGAAATATTCTCATTGAATACTTTGTTCTGTACAAAGTTGAATCTGCTGACAACAAAATCACACAACAATCATCAATGGAAATCAAATTTATGAACCAATGAAGGCCTGGATTTGGAGTCACACACAAAATTAAAGTGTAAAAACACACTAGAGGCTGATCCAACTTTGATGTAATGTCCTTAAAACAAGTCAAAATGAGGCTCAGTATTGTGTGTGGCCTCCATGTGGCTGTATGACCTCCCTACAACACCTGGAGATGCTCCTGATGAGACGGTGGATGATCTCCTGAGGGATCTCCTCCCAGACCTGGACTAAAGCATCCGCCAACTCCTGGACAGTCTGTGGTGCAACGTGACGTTGGTGGATGGAGCGAGACATGATGTTCCAGATGTGCTCAATCGGATTCAGGTCTGGGGAACGGGCGGGCCAGTCCATAGCTTCAATGTCTTAATCTTCCAGGAACTGCTGACACATTCCAGCCAAATAAGATCTAGCATTGTCCTGCATTAGGAGGAACCCAGGGCCAACCGTACCAGCATATATGGTCTCACAAGGGGTCTGAGGATCTCATCTCGGTACCTAATGGCAGTCAGGCTACCTCTGGTGAGCACATGGAAAGAAATGCCTCCCCACACCATTACTGACCCACTGCCAAACCAGTCATGCTGAAGGATGTTGCAGGCAGCAGATCGCTCTCCACGGTGTCTCCAGACTCTGTCACGTCTGTCACATGTGCTCAGTGTGAACCTGCTTTCATCTGTGAAGACCACAGGGCACCAGTGGTGAATTTGCCAATCCTGGTGTTCTCTGGCGAATGCCAAGTGTCCTGCACGGTGTTGGGCTGTGAGCACAACCCTCATTTGTGGACGTCAGGCCCTCATACCATCCTCATGGAGTTGGTTTCTAACCGTTTGTGCAGACACATGCACATTTGTGGCCTGCTGGAGGTCATTTTGCAGGGCTCTGGCAGTGCTCCTCCTGTTCCTCCTTGCACAAAGGCGGAGGTAGCGGTCCTGCTGCTGGGTTGTTGCCCTCCTACGGCCTCCTCCACGTCTCCTGGTGTACTGGCCTGTCTCCTGGTAGCGCCTCCAGGCTCTGGACACTACGCTGACAGACACAGCAAACCTTCTTGCCACAGCTCCCATTGATGTGCCATCCTGGATGAGCTGCACTACCTGAGCCACTTGTGTGGGTTGTAGAGTCCGTCTCATGCTACCACGAGTGTGAAAACACCACCAACATTCAAAAGTGACCAAAACATCATCCAGAAAGCATCGGTACTGAGAAGTGGTCTGTGGTCCCCACCTGCAGAACCACTCCTTTATTGAGTGTCTTGATAATCACCAAAGATTTCCTCCTGTTGTCTTTTACATTTGAACAACAAGATGTGAAATTGATTGTCAATCAGTGTTGCTTCCTAAGTGGACAGTTTGATTTCACAGAAGTTTGATTTACTTGGAGTTATATTGTGTTGTTTAAGTCTTCCCTTTATTTTTTTCAGCAGTGTATATCGATATCACTGACAGTGGGCGGGTCTTTTTCTTGCAGACTGCGGCTGTGATGTCAACGGCTCTTTATCCACTGTATGTGACATCACAACGGGTCAGTGTTTGTGCAGAGAGAATGTGACGGGACACACCTGTGACCGCTGCCAGGTAACTAACACACAGACACACACACAGACACACTCACATATGATAAGGTAAATGTTTTGGTTTGTTTGTTTACGTTCTCAGTCGGGGTTCTTCGGGCTTCGGAGTGGGCGGAGCTGTCAGCCCTGCGGCTGCAGCCGGTCTGGATCTGTGTCTGAGTTATGTGATGAAGATGGGCAGTGTCACTGTAAAGATGGAGTAGCTGGAGTCAGGTGTGATCATTGTAGCCGTGGTTACTATGGTTACCAGGGCATCAACTGCACAGGTAAAAGGTGTGACAGACTGTCTGTATGGCTGCCGTTCTGCCATCTTATTGGCTGCTTTCTGATCTCCCAGCATGCATCTGCGATCACACTGGTGGAAACTGTAACCCCAATAGCGGAGAGTGTGTCTGCCCCCCCAACACAGAGGGAGACACCTGCAACAGGTGTGAGACAGGTTACTGGGATCACGACCCCACCACAGGCTGCAAGGTACACACAGGAGCACACACACACACACACCTGCACAGAGCTGTTAGTACCTACATACACCTGTGACAGGTGAGTGCTGTTAACTACCTATGTCCTCCAGGCGTGCAGCTGCAGTGCCTCAGGAAGCTCCTCCCCCCAGTGTGACCTGCTCAGTGGACAGTGTCCTTGCAAGGATGGCTTCTCTGGCAGGTCATGTGATTGGTGTGCACCTGGTTACTATGGTTACCCAGCCTGCTCAGCGTGCAGCTGTGATGTGGCAGGAACCAACGAGACGTTTTGCAGTAAAACACTCGGAGTATGTGAGTGCGGACGGACTGGAGAGTGTGTGTGCAAGGTAAGAACCAGAACCAGGATCAGGTGATACGATCATTCAGATCATTTGAACCAGGTTTTACTACTGTCCGTTACTGATGATGATGAAGATACTTTAATCATTAATGTCACTATACTTCCGCTGTGTTTGTGTTTAAAAACACATATGTTTCATGTCATGGTTTAGTCTGGCGTGTCAGGTCGGCGCTGTGAGGAATGTGTTTCTGGTTGGTTTGCTCTGTCAGACCAGAACCCAAATGGATGTTCTGAATGTTTCTGTTCTGGACTGAGCAGAGACTGTGAGGAGCAGGGAGGACTCACCAGAGTCCCTGTGAGTATTGTAAAAATTCTACATTGGTACTGCAAGTACACATATGTACTACATTCAGAAGGTTTCTCTTCTCCACAGATCAGTATCGGTCGGTCTCCTGATGTCTTGTCATTGGTCAGTCTGTCCAGCCTTCAGAGTGTTAAATCTGGGGTTTACCAACATGGCGGCGAAATGCTGCTGGACACCCGGCAGTTAAATACCAGTGGGCTCGTTGGCCCCCTCTACTGGAGAATGCCAGCTCAGGTCGAAGGGGACCAGGTAAGGTTTCCCAGCCTTCTGACTGATGCTGCTGCATGCTCTGTAGCTGCAGCTTAATCTGTGAACTGAAGACCTCATTTTTGTCCACCTCTGGTTTTCATTCTGCTCCTTTTACTGAATTACAGGAAACGTTTGCTAGAGCTCTAATGACCTCTCATTTGTTTCTGATCAGGTTTTTTCTAAATGTAAACAGAATCATAAACCAATGGTTCACATGAGGACAAAACACCACATAATCCAGTCTGACCAGTTGACCTGCAGGCTAATATTCAAAAGTTATCTAAAATCTGACAGCCATACCATTTATTAACTCATTTATTGTGTTCATATCTGAAATATTTTTGGTCTGTGCTATTGGATCAAGGTAATATGTTGTACTGTGAAGTTTTTCTGTGTATTTACTGAAGTACCTGACTGTGTTTCCATACAGCTGATGTCATATGGTGGCTTGCTCTCTTACATCATCACTTTCTATGCTGAGGATGGCTCTGGACTGTCCAATCAGGAGCCTCAGGTGCTCATGAGGGGTGGGACCTTGAGGAAGCACATTATATACACTGACATGGTTACCCCTAGCAACAGCATCGGGACACAGCATAACATCAAGCTGATGGAGGTAGGGCAGTGAAGCATTCTGGGAAACAGATTCAGAACAACAAAGGTGTCGGCTGGTTCTGACTGGTTCTGTTTTACAGCACAAGTGGAAATATTTTAACTCGGTGTCTCAGATGGCGGTGACCCATGCAGACTTTCTGTCTGTCCTCAATAACATTCAGTACATCCTCATCAAGGCTTCGTACGGGACCGGCCTGCAGCAGAGCAGGTCCACATACATACACTACTACCTATTAGCATTGCTTTGATACACTGATGTCACGTCACTAACCCTAAAAACCATGTTTCCTCTTATTTCATTAAGGATTTCTAACATCACTATGGAGAGAGCTGTCAGCGCAGAGTCAGGTGACTTACAGGAAAGGGCCAAACTGATTGAGTCATGTCTCTGTCCACCTGGATACAGTGGACTGTCCTGTCAGGTAATAATTATCAGTATGCATAATAGCCTCATGGGTTCATCAGAACATCTTCTCAGAACCCAACCATTTCCTCTCTGAGCACCAAAAGGAAAACTCAAGGTTTTTCAGACCAAACCAGCTATCCAGAGAACAGAAATGATGAGTGTGTTAAGGTGCAGATAAAATAACTGAATTATTTTCACTTACTGAATTCATCAGGATAAAACTGTGAGTCATCAGCATAAAGACATTTATCCCACACTGTAATTATTTGACCAAGTGGAAAATACACAGTATAAAAAGACATCGAACCTTTTGGACTGAATGGTTCCTGAGATCCAGCAAAATTAGGATTGGTTAAAATTTTTGTTTGCTAAATGCAAAACAGAAATGTCTGATATGATGACAAAGTTTATAAAATAAGTTTACATTAAGTGTTTTATTTTGTTAAGGATCAGTCGGGTTCTCACGGGGTGTACGGCTGTGCTTATCATGTGAAGGGACTCCGCGAATCCTATTTGTGCCAAAGCAACCCACAAAATCTGTAATTACACCTACCTTAAAAGACTGTGGTATTGATCTGTTTACTAAAGATAAGACACTTTGGTTGGAATTGGTTCTAACATACTAGTTGAAGTTTAGATGAAGCCAATATTTTTGAAAACTCTGAAAGCTCAACTGAATCAGACCCATCTTTCTAACCTGTCCAACACTGACCCGTCTTTCTGACCCATCTGTCTCTGACTCGTCCCTCTGTAGGAGTGTGCGGCAGGTTTTTTCCGGCAGCCTCAGTCTGAGCTCCCACTTCAGAGTTTGAAGACCATGACAGTACGTCCATGTGTTCAATGTCGCTGCAACAACCACAGTGCAAGCTGTGACCCAGAGACCGGAGACTGTCAGGTAACATATGAGTGCAGGTAGAGTTGGCTTATTTAGGGGTTTCAGTAGCAGTGCCCACTGGTGATGAAATATCAACATTTACCTCAATATTATTCAGGACTGTAAGCATCACACCAGCGGGCGGAGATGTGATATCTGTGCCCCGGGTTACTATGGAAACATCAGTGGCTCTGCAAGTGACTGTTCTTTGTGTGCCTGCCCCCTGCTGGATAATAGGTAAACTGCAACTTGCGCTTTGGCATTTCGCGAGCCATGTTTACCCGAATCCATTCTGTATCAGTGGTTTAACAAGTCCACGCTCCAGTGTCCATGTTTAAATGAGTCTCTTCTCCAGTGTCAGTGCATAAACCAGTATGTTCTCCGGTGTCAGTGCGTAAACCAGTATGTTCTCCAGTGTCAGTGTGTAAACCAGTATGTTCTCCGGTGTCAGTGTGTAAAACAGTCTCTTCTCCACTGTCAGTGTGTAAACCAGTTTCTTCTCCAGTGTCAGTGTGTAAACCAGTATGTTCTCCAGTGTCAGTGTGTAAACCAGTATGTTCTCCAGTGTCAGTGTGTAAACCAGTCTCTTCTCCACTGTCAGTGTGTAAACCAGTATGTTCTCTAGTGTCAGTGTGTAAACCAGTCTCTTCTCCAGTGTCAGTGTGTAAACCAGTCTCTTCTCCAGTGTCAGTGTGTAAACCTGTATGTTCTCCAGTGTCAGTGCGTAAACCAGTATGTTCTCCAGTGTCAGTGTGTAAACCAGTCTCTTCTCCAGTGTCAGTGTGTAAACCAGTCTCTTCTCCAGTGTCAGTGTGTAAACCTGTATGTTCTCCAGTGTCAGTGCGTAAACCAGTATGTTCTCCAGTGTCAGTGTGTAAACCAGTCTCTTCTCCAGTGTCAGTGTGTAAACCAGTCTCTTCTCCAGTGTCAGTGCGTAAACCAGTCTCTTCTCCAGTGTCAGTGTGTAACCCAGTCCGTTCTCCACTGTCAGTGTGTAAACCAGTATGTTCTCCAGTGTCAGTGTGTAAACCAGTCTCTTCTCCAGTGTCAGTGTGTAAACCTGTATGTTCTCCAGTGTCAGTGCGTAAACCAGTATGTTCTCCAGTGTCAGTGTGTAAACCAGTCTCTTCTCCAGTGTCAGTGTGTAAACCTGTATGTTCTCCAGTGTCAGTGTGTAAACCAGTATGTTCTCCAGTGTCAGTGCGTAAACCAGTCTCTTCTCCAGTGTCAGTGTGTAAACCTGTATGTTCTCCAGTGTCAGTGGGTAAACCAGTCTCTACTCCAGTGTCAGTGTGTAAACCTGTATGTTCTCCAGTGTCAGTGCGTAAACCAGTATGTTCTCCAGTGTCAGTGCGTAAACCAGTCTCTTCTCCAGTGTCAGTGTGTAAACCTGTATGTTCTCCAGTGTCAGTGGGTAAACCAGTCTCTACTCCAGTGTCAGTGTGTAAACCTGTATGTTCTCCAGTGTCAGTGCGTAAACCAGTATGTTCTCCAGTGTCAGTGTGTAAACCAGTCTCTTCTCCAGTGTCAGTGTGTAAACCAGTCTCTTCTCCACTGTCAGTGTGTAAAAAAGTATGTTCTCCAGTGTCAGGGCGTAAACCAGTCTCTTCTCCAGTGTCAGGGCGTAAACCAGTCTCTTCTCCAGTGTCAGTGTGTAAACCAGTATGTTCTCCAGTGTCAGTGCGTAAACCAGTCTCTTCTCCAGTGTCAGTTTGTAAACCAGTCTCTTCTCCATTGTCAGTGTGTAAACCAGTATGTTCTCCAGTGTCAGGGCGTAAACCAGTCTCTTCTCCAGTGTCAGGGCGTAAACCAGTCTCTTCTCCAGTGTCAATGTGTAAACCAGTCTCTTCTCCAGTGTCAGTGTGTAAAGCAGTCTCTTCTCCAGTGTCAGTGTGTAAACCAGTCTCTTCTCCAGTGTCAGTGTGTAAACCTGTATGTTCTCCAGTGTCAGTGTGTAAACCAGTCTCTTCTCCAGTGTCAGTGTGTAAACCAGTCTCTTCTCCAGTGTCAGTGTGTAAACCAGTCCGTTCTCCAGTGTTAGTGCGTAAACCAGTATGTTCTCCAGTGTCAGTGTGTAAACCAGTCTCTTTTCCTGTGTCAGTGTATAAACCAGTCTCTTCTCCAGTGTCAGTGTGTAAACCAGTCTCTTCTCCAGTGTTAGTGTGTAAATCAGTCCGTTCTCCAGTGTCAGTGTGTAAACCAGTCTCTTCTCCTGTGTCAGTGTGTAAACCAGTCTCTTCTCCAGTGTTAGTGTGTAAACCAGTCCGTTCTCCAGTGTCAGTGTGTAAACCAGACTCTTCTCCAGTGTCAGTGTGTAAACCAGTCTCTTCTCCAGTGTCAGTGTGTAAACCAGTCTCTTCTCCAGTGTCAGTGTGTAAACCAGTCTCTTCTCTGGTGTCAGTGCGTAAACCAGTATGTTCTCCAGTGTCAGTGCGTAAACCAGTTCGTTCTCCAGTGTCAGTGTGTAAACCAGTTCGTTCTCCAGTGTCAGTGTGTAAACCAGTTCGTTCTCCAGTGTCATTGTGTAAACCAGTCTCTTCTCCAGTGTTAGTGTGTAAACCAGTCTCTTCTCCAGTGTTAGTGTGTAAACCAGTCTCTTCTCCAGTGTTAGTGTGTAAAGCAGTCCATTCTCCAGTTTCAGTCCCACTTGTGTGTCGGATGGAGCTGGAGATTTCCGGTGCACCTCTTGTCTGAATGGATATGAAGGCAGATATTGTGAGAGGTGAGGCATTACACCTGCAGATATCACATGACTTACCTGCTGTGACGTCACATGGAGTTTTGTCTTTCAGGTGTTCTGCTGGTTACCATGGTAACCCGACCTTGCCAGGTGGGATTTGTTTGATTTGTCGCTGTAGTGGGTGGGGCTCCTTCCGTCAGGTGTGTAATGAGCTTACAGGACTGTGTGAGTGCAAGCCTGGGGTCAGAGGTCAGTTATGCGACCAGTGTGAGGAGCGTCATGTCCTGCAGCAGGAGGAGTGTGTGCGTAAGTACCCCCCAACACACACACACAGGTTTTAAAGCTGCATGTTATCAGAGGTGGCCTCATGTTTGTTTTTAACAGCATGTGATGATGGCTGCACCAGCGTTCTGCTGGACGACCTGGACAGACTTAACGACCTCTTCCTGTCTGTCAACCTGAGCGCCGTCACCATGGCGCCTTACCGACAGATGGTGCTGTTGGAGAATCGGATCAAATACTTCAAGGTAAACAACTGACCATTGTCACCTGCTTTGTTGATCAGGCTGCTGTTATTCCAGATGTTAAACTAGTCTCTACCCAAGTCTTGTCTCTAGTTTTAGATCCTAACTGACTGGTCTCCAGTTTTAGGGTCGACCCGAGTCTGTTCACTCTAGTTTTGATATCAGCTCAAGTCATTTTGTGGACTGTTGTTAAAATGTGTCCAGGCTGGGATTTCTCCAAACAAAACTGTAGTGTCACAGTTGTCCAGATTGGACGAGGACTTACACCATCTGACCTCTGACCTCAGCACCCTGCAGCAACAGGTAGACACACTTCATCAATTTCACTTGAACATTCAGGGACATGAGGGTTTTTAGGTTCATTGGGTAAAAACAAAATCTAATAGACAACCAACCAATCAGCTACAACATTATGACAACCAACAGGTGTCCAACAAGGCAGCACTTGACCACTGAAAATTGTGGAGAAATTTGTCCAACAATAAGCCAAAGACCAAAGCCTTAACTCAGCTTCCAAACTTTCCAGTTTACAAACCGATGGGGTTCTGGTTCTGGAGACCAAAGATCTAAAGACAGCATCCTGGTTTCAGAGACTCTACCTGAAAGAGTTTTATTTCCACATCCTGGAGGATCAGAGCTGTGTGGGTTGGAGAGGAGCAACCCACTCAGACTTAAATGGTCATCATTTTATGGCAGATAAGTGAACCTTAGAACACAAACGCTCAGAAATTTGATTCATGATGGTTTTCTCTTCTCTGTGTGCCGACTGGCCAGTTGATACATCTGTCTGAGAGCCTGATGGAACTTCATATCTCCACCAATAACAGCTGGTCCCACAGTGAGCTGCTGCTGAGGAGGGTCTGCAGACTTCAAGACAACATTCAGGGTAAAGAACAACAGCAAGACTATAATAATAATAATCAGAACCAGAAATAGCTCAAATTGCCATGTTTGTGAACATAACCAATTTGAGTTCTGTTCCACTTTGCTGTCAACGAACACATTTTACATATAAATATATGAGGAGGGAAATAAAAATGAATTTTTTCTGTAAATATGTACTTAGCAAGTGTTTTTACAAAAGAGGAAGACAAGGTTGAATTAGTGCAGATATGCCTGGTATGGACCTGGACCCTCTGCTCATCCTCTCTGTAGACCTAATTGTTCCCCGGAGTTTGGTGGATGAGCTAAACCACACAACAACAACAACAATAATAATAATAATACAGTCGCTCAGTTGGTAGCACTGTTGCCTTGCAGCAAGAAGGTCTTGGGGTCAAATCCTGGTAGGGGATTTGAACCCATAGACCTTCTGCATAGAGTTTGCATGTTCTCTCCGAGTACTTCTGCTTCCTCCCACAGTCCAAAAACATGATGTTAGGGTAAGCTGTATCTCTAAATTGCCCTTACATTTACCGGCCACTTTATTAGGTACACCTGTCCTAATAATCTATGCCACCAATGATTAAGACAGTTCTGAAGGCAAAACGGGGTCCAACCCGGTACTAGCAAGGCGTACCTAATAAAGTGGCTGGTGAGTGTAGGTGTGAGTTTGAGTCTGGTTGTTTGTCCTGTGATGGACTGAAGACCTGTCCAGGGTACCCCTGCCTCTCGCCCAATGAGAGCGTAAGATAGGAACCAGCTCCCCTGCAACCCTGGACAATGCATGGATGACATATAAAAATTTTTTAAAATACCTCCAAGGACATCGTTCAGCCGTTAAAATCACAATAGGCAAATAACTGCAATAAAAGCACCAAACATTTAAAAATTAAACATAAAAAGATATAAAGATAAGGGGCCACTTGGCTGGAAGCTCTGAAACCCTGGTATTTGGGCCAGCAGGTGGTACAAGCAGAGAAACAGAGATGGTGGACCACCTAGTACATGAACAAGCATCAGTGTGCAGAAGATCACATAGATGTGGTGGTGTGAGGTTATGGAGAATCAGAAAAACAACTTAGAAATCAGGCAGTAAAGGTGTTAGAGAACCAGAGAGATGTGCTGAATAGCAGTACACCCGAGTTCTGGTAACAAGTCGGGCAGCCGAGTTTGTTGTTGAGATGTAACCGGACCATGGCCAGGGTGGCAGTAGTTCCAAGTCATGAAATGAAAGTATGCACACTGGGTAAAGTTTTCAGCAATGATAACAGAGTAACAAGAGAGCTAACAGAGACCAATTAGAACCAATGCATCAACAACAACTAATAACGCTGATTTGTGATTGATTCAGTGCTGCAGAGGGAGGCGGGGCATCTGAACCAGACCAATGAGAACGAGTTCAATGTTGCCAATAAGACCCATCTGCTGGAAGAGGTGGGGTCCATGCTGCAAGTCATCAGAGGTGTAAATCTTACAGCAGCCAAGTCAGCAGCCAATCAGGAGCTGAGGTGGGTCTCATCTTTCCACTCAGCTGGTTTTAAATCGGTCAGTCCGTTTGAATGTTATGAATTTCCCTCATGTTCAGATCAAGTCTGTTAATCACATCTCTGTTCAGAGCAGCCAGTTTCCTCTAATAACAACCTCCTCTTCTTCTTCGGTCATCTTCTCTCCCCTGAAGCAGGACGAGCTAACCTGAGAGCTCAGTACACATAAACACCAGAACAGCAGCTTGAGTCTCAGATCCTCGTTCTGCTCTTTAACCTCAGATGGATAAATAGTGGATATTTTCATCACCTATCTTCAAACCTTGTGTCCTTGCAGCTTCTCCGAGTCTCTCATCCACTCGCTGGAGTTGGATTTACTGGCCAGGTGGGCTGCAGGTGAAGACAGGCCTCACCTCCTCCGCAATTCCCTCGGTGTTGCCATGTCAACACTCCAGCATGCAAGCACTCGTCTTAGTGAAGCTGCACAGCGAAACACAGAAACACACAACCTTCTGGATGCTGTAGCCACTCTGCAGCACCACCATAAGGTGAGCATGCAGCAAATGACACTGATCAGTTCCTGACAGATAGTAACAGCTGGGACATGGGTCCTCCTCCTGTGGACCATCATCTCCAGACTGTAGCAATAAAGGTTAAAAGTCTTGTTAAGAACAAGAGTAGAAGATTCAAACATCAGTAATCAGTCATGCTGAGCATTTAGCATAGGCAGCAAAATCTCAGAATGTTCTAGTTGCTGACTAACTTCCAGCAGGAGCAGGGATGATGTCCCAAAGCTGGAAGCTAAAGCAGAGGAGCATCTTCAGGCTCATCATGATGAGGGACAGTCAGCAGCTAGTGTCCAAGCCGGGACATAAACCAGTAGGACACCTTTCTGGGGACTTCTAGCTGAAGTTATATGATGCTGTCATTTGGTGAAGTCATAATTGATCATTACATCTTAGCTGATCAACCATTTCAAATAAATAAAAATATTAAGAAATAATTCACAAGATAACCTTATTGCATCTTGTTGCTGTGGCCCGTTCATTTCTACAGCTACGCAGAACACGGCAGTGATATAAGAGACAGAAAAACAGAACACATCTACTGGTACCACAATGAGACATGGTAGTGAGGACTGAGGGGCCAAACTGAGCTTTTTTAACTAATGACTGGGGAA